>NC_064929.1:136254750-136552250 GCF_023897955.1 Schistocerca gregaria
TGCGTTGCCAGAAAAATCAGAACAGGAGAAGTAAACATTAGCAGCAGCATAAGTGCGGACAGCTGAAATTTCGAGCCATTTACGTTGGTGTGAAATGGGTGCAATTACACGAGAAATTACTCCAAATATTTACATATTATTACGTTTTAAAGATCCTGTAAGATTTTGGCTGCCAACGAAAATCCTTGTTTTCTTCTCATTTCCCTTTAACTTTTTTTTCCCCACCTTTGCTTATTTTATTTCATTACAGCCGCCAAAATACTACGTTCCAATTTCAGACACTCTCTTTTGTTTTCCATTTCCTCGAACTTCTTTCACCATTTCAAACACTTTTCTTTCCTTTATTCAGTCCGCTTCACTTCACTATACTTAATGGATCCAGAACGAATTTTTCAGTACTTCTATTTTCAAATAATTTCAGTATGTTTCTTCTTTCCCTACTAATTTTAATTTGTACTTTCTGTATTCTTAATTTTTTCCCACAGATGTGCTTAACTACAGGTTAGTCGATTGCTATCCATTTCGGATAAATGCGACTGCAACAGAATAATTCTTCTCGGGTCACTGTTTGTTTTAAGTATTCCAATACCAATGATTCTGTTACTATTGCTAGACCTACACTACGTTCATAATGCTTGTGCAATGTGTGACTAATACGAACAGAGGTCTTGCATACTGTAGTATGACTATTACGCTGCATAATGCTTTGGGCTGCACTAAATACTCCTAGATTTAGCACATTGATTTTAAACGTGCTGGCACCCATGCCGCTGCAAGAGGTAGTATTTGTTTTCTTCTTCAAGAAACACAAACATACTTCTATATACAATTACCGCCTGAAATGTTCTTTTTGATGATTGGTTTCTTGCGACATTACGGTAACCTACCCTTATTTATAATTTAGAACATAGAGGTTTCTGACATACTACAGACATCTTGTGGCTTCTTCACACGCCAACGATGGAAAAAGGTTATTAACGAAAGTAATCTATTACTGTCTTTAGTGAACTGACTTTTAGGCTTTTACGATCGAGTGTTTCAGCTGCTGAGAATTCATCCCGATTGTATGGCCGTGGTCCATGGAACTCTTCTATCCCCGACGTTTCGTCCAAGGCTACGTTGGACATCTTCGGAGGTGCTCCTGGTTGTGCTGAGTCTTGCCGACTGACGAGTCGGACGTCGAAGAGCGGCCTAAATACTGTGGAAATTGGGCGTCGTCTGGATTTCACGTGATGGTAGAAATAAACCTTGTCGAAGATAAAATATAACTAGCGATCATACTACATCAAAGATAAACTTCTCATCGATTCTGTAGCGCCACTGTCCATATATCACTGGGTTTTATGGCCTCTTCTTTTCTGCTAAAATTATCCCCATGTTTATATATTTCGATGGCTTCTCTATATAGCCATGGATAATGGTTCGTCACAGTACATGAAACTTCAGTTTCCGGAAATTCCACTACCTGATCACCCGACTGAAGATCATGTTCCATTACAGCTGTCCTAGTCGGCAAAGACTTATGTTCCTTCAACCGTGTATTCACACTTTTCCTTGTAGTTCTAATGTAGACCTTACCATACGTATACAGAATATTGTATACACCACTTGCAGATAGAGGGGGACGTTTATCCTTAACGGAACGAAGTGCTCGGCCTATTTTCTTAGTTGGTCGGAAAATCGGTCGAACGTTATGTTTCCTTAAAATCTCGGCGATTTGATACGTTACTTTTGTGATTAAGGGTAGAGAAACCGTGTTCTTCCATCGACGTGTCGTATCTTTGTTCTTAGGCCTCCAGTTAATCGGTCGCAAAACTATTTATTTCCTTTTTAGAGTACCCATTCTTCTTAATAGCCTGCTTTAGATGTTTTAACTCGGCGTACAGATATTCCGGCGTGCAAATCCTTCTAGCTCTGTGGACTAGACTTTTAATTACACCTATTTTCTGTTGTGGATGTTGATTGGAATGCTTATGCAAGCACCTGTCGGTATGTGCGACCTTCCGAAAGAGTATGTTTCCGGTTCCCATCAGTCTGTCCCATAACGAAGACATCCAAGAAGGACATTGCATTGTCTCTCTCCGTTTCCATGGCAAACTGGATTTTAGGATTTTCACTATTTAAATAACGATAGAATTCCTCTAAAGCTGTTTTGCCATGTGACCAGACCACACGTGGATGACACATTTGAGGTTTGAGGAGGAACGGTAGATATTTTAGGGTGGGATCGTACAGACGATTTGCAATAAAAATGCCGTATAAGTCCAACTCTTATTGAGTACGGAGATACAGCTGACTTCAATGCCTTTTCGATTCGTGTGCTGGTACACCAGCTGTTATGGGGTTTTAGCCCGCATCTCGTAGTCGTGCGGTAGCGTTCTCGCTTCTCGCGTCCGGGTTCCCGGGTTCGATTCCCGGCGGGGTCACGGATTTTCTCTGCCTCGTGATGGCTGGGTGTTGTGTGTTGTCCTTAGGTTAGTTAGGTTTAAGTAGTTCTACGTTCTAGGGGACTGATGACCATAGATATTAAGTCCCATAGTGCTCAGAGCCATTTGAACCCTTTTTGTTATGGGTTTGTTTATCGAATGTCAGCATTAGAGTGTTGATGTTCACGTTCTCAAGCTGTGCTTTAGTTTGCATTGACGTTTTCATTGTGATTTGTGGGCCATGTCTACCGTACTACAATATGTAACGTGCCGCACGGATTTGCACATACAGAATATGCAGATATCGTATTTGTGTATGGTTTTTGTAATGGAAACGGTGCTCCTCCTGCTTGTGGAGAATACAGCATAAGTTATCCTAATCGTAGACGATCATATTTAAGTGTTATAATTAAATGTTTCGCTGAGACTTTTAAGTCTCTTTTTATTATTCACGATAATGATCGCAGCAGACGAAATAAATTAATATTTGCGCTGTGGCCGGGACTCGAACCCGGGAATTCAAGCTTACTAGATAGAAATTCTAATCATTACACCACCGCACTAGGACGCTCGACATTGCTGCACGAACTACCTAATCTGAGTGTCCTCCCCAACACTAAATGTCTCAGGGAAACATTTAATTATAACATCTATAAGATCACCAATGGTGCAAGGACGTCCCATTACGTGCTTGCCAAAATCGGAGAGCCCTGGCAGTATTGACAATATGTAAGGGAAAAATGAATTGAAGTTTGTGTTGGGGACGGAACTCAGCTTAGGTAGTTCTGCTGCAATATTGTTCATCTTACTGCGGTGGTGTAATGGTTAGCATTTCTGCTTAGCAAGGAAAAAGACCCGGGTTCGAGTTCCGGCTGCAGCACAAATTTTAATTCATTTCGTCTGCTTCGATCATTATATTTGAGTGTGTTTACTCGTATGTTCAGTACACTGCGTGACACTGGTGAAGTGGCCAGCAGTTGTATTGCATCTGAACATGTAAACTAAGAAACTGTGGATGAAGTAGAAGACATTACTCGGTGGGTAGAATGTAGTCCTTCAACAAGCATACAAAGAATTTCTGCACGTATCGGCATTCAACACACGAGAGGGTGGCGGACTTTCCGCACGTACTGATTCTGTCCGTATCGTTTACAGCTCATCCAAAGCCACTTTCACTCGTGACGGCATCAATAACACTTGTAATTCACATCAGTGATCTGACGAAAAACCGCATACCATTGTGAAGACACATTTTCAAGAATGCTTCTCTGTAAATGTGAGACGTGCTTTGATAATCAATTGATTGGCCCTGTTGTGTCATCGCATTGTCTTACAGGGCCCCGATGTTTATCTACACGTTCTTGAAAACGAGCTCCCAGCATTATTGGAAAGTATTCCTTTTGTTACAATAATGCATATGTTGGTCCAACATGACGCGGCTCCTGTAAATTATAGCTGTCAGGTGACATCATATAAACATAACTTAGGGGGCAGATTTTTTCACCTTACACGATATTTATTCAGAATATACTGTATGACTAATACCAAGCGGACAGAGATAGCCATTTGACAGAACGATACTAGTATCAACATACCAAGGTTATTACTGGTACGTATGATTTTAGGACCGTGCATATTACCTTTGGGAAGGTGGTTTGGATTGACACAGGAAAGAGTTGTTTGTGATGCCGAACAAGCGTGGTGGCCAGAAACTGGCCGGTGCTATGACAGGTGGCTACACTGAGTCACAGCGCCAGAGATTATTATTCCGCCGCCTCCACTGGCAGTTGTAGTTCAGAGGATGTCGAGGGCAGTTATTTTTCTGTTGGGAGAGAGAGTAGATGCTGTTTGGTTGGTGTAATGTATAGATGGAAGACGTTGCAATTATCACAGTGTATTTGAGAAAGGAGATGGGCTTTTGATTTATGATGCTGGTGTAATGGAAAATTTTCGTCAATATATAATGAGGTAAAAAGGTATTACAGTTTCTTTTAATGACAATGCCGCTTAGTCACAGGTACAGTCAACAAAGCATCTGACTCGTGTTCATTTATTAGACTTTTAATTTTGGTTTCTATGTGCAATTATAGTATTTCTTGTTTTCCAATTAGTTCATTGTAAACTGTATTTAAAATATTTTGTGGTACTTAGAAAGAACCGAGCCACATACATGTACGTTGAGTCACACTACCACACAGAACAGTTTCTAACAACCCTACCACAACAAAGGCCAAACTTTAATAACGATTGTGGTGTTGCTCACACTGCTAAATACTGCATTTTCGGGCAAAAATAGTCATATTATGTGACAGGTGTCATTACAGCACAGTTAATAGTCATTTCATATTGTTGTTGTTGTGGTCCTCAGTCCTGAGACTGGTTTGATGGAGCTCTCCATGCAATTCTATCCTGTGCAACCATCTTCATCTCCCAGTACCTTCTACCGCCTACATCCTTCTGAATCTGCTTAGTGTATTCATCTCTTGGTATCCCTCTACGATTTTTACCCTCCACGCTGCCCTCCAATACTAAATTGGTTATCCGTCGATGTCTCAGAACATGTCCTACCAACCGATCCCTTCTTCTACTAAAGTTGTGCCACAAGCTCCTCTTCTCCCCAAGTCTCCTCATTAGTTATGTGATCGACCCATCTAATCTTCAGCATTCTTCGGTAGCACCACATTTCGAAAGCTTCCGTTCTCTTCTTGTCTAAACTATTTATCGTCCACGTTTGCCTTCCACATATGGCTACACTCCATACAAATACATTCAGAAACGACTTCCTGACACTTAAATCTATACTCGATGTTAACAAATTTCTCTTCTTCAGAAACGCTTCCCTTGCCATTGCCAGTCTGCATTTTATATCCTCTCTACTTCGACCATGATCAGTTATTTTGCTCCCCTAATAGCAAAACTCCTTTACTACTTTCAGTGTCTCATTTCCTAATCAAATTCCCTCTGCATTACCCGACTTAATTCGACTACATTCCATTATCCTTGTTTTGCTTTTGTTGATGTTCATCTTATATCCTCCTTTCAAGACTCTGTCCATTCCATTCAAATGCTCTTCCAAGTCCTTTGCTGTCTCTGACAGAATTACAATGCCATCGGCGAACCTAAAAGTTTTTCTTTCTTCTCCATGGATCTTAATACCTACTCCGAATTTTTCTTTTGTTTCCTTTACTGCTTGCTCAATATACAGATTGAATAACATCAGGGAGAGACTACAACCCTGTCTCACTCCCTTCCCAACCACTGCTTCCCTTTCATACCCCTCGACTCTTAGAACTGCCATCTGCTTTCATGTAATAATGAAAAAAAAACTAGGCACTCTTCTTTTTGTGTTTCCCACGCTGGTCTCGTCGTAAAATCATGGCTGAATCGTTGGAAATCAAGGTGTTTATGATTCCAAGATCGGATGCAAAGAGGCCTAGGTTTTATTCTGCTATATTCAAAAGTTCTGTAGATGCGCTTCACAAACCATTCTTGGAGATAAAACCTTTCGAAGTTAGCTCAATAGTGAAGTAAAAAAAATAATCAGCAATCCAAATTTAAGTTACACTTCCTTTTTTATCGCAAGTGACCGTGTCAAGTGGCGAGTAACTGTGCGCAACGGCGTCAAGCTCTCAGAGGACGAACGCTCACAGGAACAAATCAGGAAGAGGACAAAGCGAAGAGACAGAGCGCTTCTGTTCCACGTCCCTCAAATTTCAGATGTCCAAACTGCAGTAGGCACTGCCAGTCTCGAGAGAGACTTTTGAGCCATAGCAGACGCTGAACCAAGCATGCTACACCATCATCCCTCAAGGATGGACGGATGCCATTATGTTGTAATGGCACTTAACACACAAACATCACTTCACAATACAAAACATACTTCGAAACGTCTTCCTCACAGTCACTGTTAAAGTTCGCATTTTATAAGCTGACTACAATAAGCGTCTTTCCAACATGACGTCCAACACTTGACCCTCTCAACGTCCGACTCTCTAACAAGTTCACAACTAACTATCGCTTACGAGGCCAAAAATCAGAGTTACAAGTATGTCAAAGATCACAGTGACAAAAGAAAGAATACACATAAGAATAATATCATTGCAACATAAACATATCGATGTATCACAAATGAAACCAAATCTGAATGTTGTCTCAGAAATATGTTAAGTAGTTAGCAGAGATACAGTAGAATGTTGCTGGTATCGAGAGGTCCAGGTGCAACGTCCGCTTTGAAAAATTATATAAGACTGTGCTTAAACTGACACACAATACTTTCTTTAGCGCAACGCAATCTGACTTTCAGTAATCCCTACAAGAGAATGGCCCTGACTAACATTAACCTATACCTTTCACAAATCACTTACCTCACAAAAATCTTTGTTACTCAAACTACTGCAATACAGCGAGCGCCACTACCGCCAGCTAAATAAAAGTTTCGAACTACAGAAGTCACTATCTACTGATAGGCATAGTTAGCAAATGAAAGATTTTAATACAGAACAAAAAATGTATTTACCTTAATAGTCATAATATATATATGTATATCAGTTCATGACATCCATTCTTACAAATTTCAAAACTCCGCCATCTCTCTCCCCACATCCACCACTGCTGGCGTCTCACCTCCGACTGCGCAACGCTACGCGCTGTTAATAGCCAACTTCCCAACGCTACAATGGCGAGTTTTACAACAATGCCAACCAGCCACAGACTGCACACGGCACAGCCAGTGATTTTCATACAGAGCGCTACGTGGCGGCGGCGTTACCAATAAAAAAAACCTAAACAGCCTATTTACACAGGTGAAGTGCCGTAATGGTTGCGTAATTCAAGTACCATTACAAGTTACACTTGTCCTTAGTTGTTTCGTAGCTTTTATAGTTGCAGGGGACTTGTTTAATCAATTGTGTTAATGGAAATTCCTTGTCATTCTTTATTTTTATTTTATGCAGTCAGGTTGCGTGTTAATACTAGTTAGGACCCACCGGTTAAGAGACTTCGTAACCGGTCACACAGCTACTAAAATTATTGCATCTTATTGTTTTAATTAAGGCCCTATGCAACTTCACTAGGCGGCTGCTTTGTCGGTTGATTGGTACTTGTGACCACATGGGGTATTGGAGGGAGCCGGAGACTTCACAGGTGGAAGAAGATAGAGAGAGGGCGTACGTGCGAGACACAGACTGTTTCCCGCCGTTGCGGCTAGCAGGACACAAATGCCGCGCGTCGATGAAAGGTGGGAGATCCGGGCGAAATTTTAGAGTCCTGATTGGCCGAAAAGCATAGGATCGGCAAAGTTTGGCGGCACCAAGATCGGGATACTGGTGTCGGCGGTGGTGCTAGGGGAACGCTGAGGGTCTGCTCCGCAAGAGCTCTCACAGGGGAAAGGCGACTTCACGCAGGTGCCTGAGACGACTGTCGTAATCTAAGTGCTGAACTACAGTGATATTAGAGCAGACAGCTGGAAAAATAGGGCACTGTAACTGAAATTGCGTACGCGTTCCACTAGCTCTTTGCTAGATCTCTCTGATTCTGGGTGGAACTTGAGTAAAGCCACTTGCGTGGCCAGTATTAACCTACGTGAGTTAGGGAATGGGACGATTAGGCTAGAGCCTGCACTGTGCCAATAGTAGGGTAGTCAGTTTAGGGAATTAATTTGATTGTAATGTTTTAGGATAGGCATATTGCTCATCCCGTTTTTAACGAATAAATGGAAGATTTAGTAAGAGGCCATAACCAAAACATTATCATTTCCGTAGGTAGCAAACTACTGATAGAATAAGAGTTTTATTAATAAAATAAATTATCATATTAATTCGATGCAAACGATACTAGGGGTATATTCGCATATTTAAACAGAGCCGAAGTCAGATATCAGTAATGAAACAAGGAGATTCATATTCATTATACCCCCTACGTTGCATAACATTCTCTGGAAGAAGGATCGGTAAGAATGGACACGTTTCTTGGCCATTGAAGTCTCTGGACCTTTCCGCTTTGAATTTTTGCCTGTGCGAATAGTTGAAATGCGAAGTCTACAAAGAAGAAGTAACCACAAGAGCCGATTTGATCGCTCGCATTATGAGCAGTGGGGCTCTCCCAAAAGAACGAAGAGACGAGTTCGGAAGAGCTGCACCTGGTGTTATCAAGAGAAGTCAGAAGAGCACTCAAGTTGTCGGTATAACTTTTTGAAAATTAACTGTGAACGTCTTTGCTTTAAGTTCGTTTAGGTTACATACTAACAGTTGTACCTCTATACTGAATAAAAATTGGACACATGTTCTATAGATTTTTTATTGCAATTAGTCACTACCACCTACTAAAATATATACCAAACACCCTGTTTATACACTGAAGAGCCAAAGAAACTGTTACACATGACCAATATCGTGTAGGGACCCCGCCAACTCGCACAAGTGCCGCAAAACGACGTAGCATGGACTCGACTAATGTCTGAAATACACTCCTGGAAATGGAAAAAAGAACACATTGACACGGGTGTGTCAGACCCACCATACTTGCTCCGGACACTGTGAGAGGGCTGTACAAGCAATGATCACACGCACGGCACAGCGGACACACCAGCAACCGCGGTGTTGGCCGTCGAATGGCGTTAGCTGCGCAGCATTTGTGCACCGCCGCCGTCAGTGTCAGCCAGTTTGCCGTGGCATACGGAGCTCCATCGCAGTCTTTAACACTGGTAGCATGCCGCGACAGCGTGGACGTGAACCGTATGTGCAGTTGACGGACTTTGAGCGAGGGCGTATAGTGGGCATGCGGGAGGCCGGGTGGACGTACCGCCCAATTGCTCGACACGTGGGGCGTGAGGTCTCCACAGTACATCGATGTTGTCGCCAGTGGTCGGCGAAAGGTGCACGTGCCCGTCGACCTGGGACCGGACCGCAGCGACGCACGGATGCACGCCCAGAACGTAGGATCCTACGCAGTGCCGTAGGGGACCGCACCGCCACTTCCCAGCAAATTAGGGACACTGTTGCTCCTGGGGTATCGGCGAGGACCATTCGCAACCGTCTCCATGAAGCTGGGCTACGGTCCCGCACACCGTTAGGCCGTCTTTCGCTCACGCCCCAACATCGTGCAGCCCGCCTCCAGTGGTGTCGCGACAGGCGTGAATGGAGGGACGAATGGAGACGTGTCGTCTTCAGCGATGAGAGTCACTTCTGCCTTGATGCCAATGATGGTCGTATGCGTGTTTGGCTCCGTGCAGGTGAGCGCCACGATCAGGACTGCATACGACCGAGGCACACAGGGCCAACACCCGGCATCATGGTGTGGGGAGCGATCTCCTACACTGGCCATACACCTCTGGTGATCGTCGAGGGGACACTGAATAGTGCACGGTACATCCAAACCGTCATCGAACCCATCGTTCTACCAGTCCTAGACCGGCAAGGGAACTTGCAGTTCCAACAGGACAATGCACGTCCGCATGTATCCCGTGCCACCCAACGTGCTCTAGTAGGTGTAAGTCAACTATCCTGGCCAGCAAGACTCCGGATCTGTCCCCCATTGAGCATGTTTGGGACTGGATGAAGCGTCGTCTCACGCGGTCTGCACGTCCAGCACGAACGCTGGTCCAACTGAGGCGCCAGGTGGAAATGGCATGGCAAGCCGTTCTACAGGACTACATCCAGCATCTCTACGATCGTCTCCATGGGAGAATAGCAGCCTGCATTGCTGCGAAAGGTGGATATACACTGTACTAGTGCCGACATTGTGCATGCTCTGTTGCCTGTGTCTATGTGCCTGTGGTTCTGTCAGTGTGATCATGTGATGTATCTGACCCCAGGAATGTGTCAATAAAGTTTCCCCTTCCTGGGACAATAAATTCACGGTGTTCTTATTTCAATTTCCAGGAGTGTAGTTCTGGAGCGAATTGACACCATGAATCGTTCAGGGCTGTCTATAAATCCCTTAGAGTACGAGGGTGTGGAGATCTCTTCTGAACAGCGAGTTGCAAAGCATACGGGATATGCTCAGTAATGTTAGTCACTGGGGTGTTTGGTGGCCAGCGGAAGTGTTTAAACCGAGTTCAGTGTCCATGGAGCTCCTCTGCAGCAATTCTGGACATGTGGGGTGCCACATTGTCCTGTTGGAATTTGCCGAAGTCCGTCGGAATGCACAATGGACATGAATGGATGCACATAAGCAGACCGTATGCTTACGTACTTGTCACCTTTCAGAATCGTATCTAGACGTAGTAGGGGTCCCACATCACTCCAAATGCACAGGCTCCATACCGTTACAGAACCTCCACCAGCTTTAACAACCCCCCTCCCCCTCCCACTGCTTATATGTAGGGTCATGGATTCAGGAGGTTGTATCCATACCCGTACCCATTCTTTCGCTCGATAAATTTGAAAGCGTCGTCCGACCAGGCAACATGTTTCCAGTCATCAACAGTCCAATGCCGGTGTTGACGGCAAGGGTACACAAGTGGGCGTTCGGTTCCTGAGGCCCATATCGATGATGTTTCTTTGAATGGTTCCCACGCTGACACTTGATAATAGTCGGCCGCTGTGGCCGAGCGGTTCTATGCGCTTTAGTCCGCAACTGCGCTGCTCCTACGGTCGCAGTTCGAATCCTGCCTCGGGCAAGGATACTCGTGATCTCCGTAGGCTAGTTAGCTTTAAGTAGTTCTGCATCTAGGGGACTGATGACCTCAGATGTTACGTCGCATAGTGCTTAGACCTATTTGAACCATTTTGAACACTTGTTGATGGCCCACCACTGAAACCTGCAGCAATTTGCGGAAGGGCTGCCCTTCAGTAACGGTGAACGATTGTCTTCAGTAGTCGTTGGTCCCGTTCTGCACGATCTTTGTCCGGGCGCAGCTGTGTCGGAGATTTGATGTTTTCCCGCATTCCTGATATTCACGGACCATTCGTGAAATGGTCGTACGGGAAATCCCCACTTCATCGCTACCTCGGAGATGCTGTGAGCCACCGGTCGTGCGCTGACTGCAACACCACGTTCAAACTCAGTCGTGACAACCTGCTATTGTAGCAGCACTAACCGATCTAACAACTGCGGCCGAGAATTTTTGTCTTATACAGGCAATGCCGACCGCTTCGCCGTTTTATGCCTGTTTGCATAGCATGCTTATGCCAGTTGTTTGGCACTTCAGCGTATAATAACCTGTACACAATGTTGCAAATAATAACAGTATGAAGTATAATTTTCGGAGGCGCTGGTTGCAGTAATTAATGTACCGGGTGATCAAAAAGTCAGTATAAATATGAAAACTTTATAAACCACGTAATAATGTAGATAGGTAAAAATTGACACACGTTCTCGGTGTGACGTGGGGTTTTATTAGAGAAACAAAAATTCACAAAACGTCAGACAGATGGCGCTGGACAGCGAAACGTCAGTGACTGCGCATGACAATGGTGTTACAGAATCGCATCATCCCCAGCCTGGCTGATAAACACCTGCTGGAACATACAATGTTTATGCAGGATGGCGCTCCACCCCGTATTGCGAGACGCGTGAAAGATCTCTTGCGAGCGTCGTTTGGTGATGAACGTGTGCTCAGCCGCCACTTTCGTGATGCTTGGCCTCCCAGGTCCCCAGACCTCAGTCCGTGCAATTATTGCCTTTGGGGTTACCTGAAGTCGCAAGTGGATCGCGATCGACCGACACCTCTAGGGATGCTGAAAGACAACATACGACGCCAGTGCCTCACCATAACTCCGGACATGCTTTACAGTGCTGTTCACAACATTATTCCTTGACTACAGCTATTGTTGAGGAATGATGGTTGACATATTGAGCATTTCCTGTAACGAATATCATCTTTGCTTTGTCTTACTGTGTTATGCTAATTATTGATATTCTGATCATATGAAGCGCCAACAGTTGACATTTTTTGAACTTTTGTGTTTTTTTGGTTCTAATAAAACCCAATGTCATTCCAAGCACGTGTGTCAATTTGCACCTCTCTATCTACATTATTCCATGATTCATTCAGTTTTCAAACTTATACTGACTTTTTGATCACCCGGTACATACTCGTACAATGGTCAGCCAGAACATTTTGACCACCGACCGACTATCGAAATAAACCTGGCCAGGCGACAGTGATCTCGCCTGGCTAGGAATGACTGATAGTCAGACGGACGGCGCATGTAGTATCAGTGAGCGTGATGTCCTTGTATGGAGTGTCGACGGTATTCGATCTGTCCGAGTTTGACCGAGAGCAGACTGTGATGGCCCGGAGGCTCAGCACGAGCGTTTCGAAAACTGCAGTATTTACTCAATAGAGTTCCACGAAAAGAGCGTTGTGTTTCCCCCTAGGGACTCATTTGAGTTCACGAAGCGTCTCCGTAACTCCCGCGTTGATCCAACCTACCAGTAGGAAATGTAGCAGCCCGTCTCTGGATTGGCCGAGTTCTTCCAATCCGACCTGGTGTAAGTAGGCTGTTTAGGTTTTATTATTGGTAACGCCGCCGCCACGTAGCGCTCTGTATGAAAATCACTGGCTGTGCCGTGTGCAGTCTGTGGCTGGTTGGCATTGTTGTAATACTCGCCATTGTAGTGTTGGGCAGCGGCAGCTGGATGCTAACAGCGCGTAGCGTTGTGCAGTTGGAGGTGAGCCGCCAGCAGTGGTGGACGTGGGGAGAGAGATGGCGGAGTTTTGAAATTTGTAAGAATTGGTGTCATGAACTGCTATATATATTGTGACTAGTGAGGTAAATACATTGTTTGTTCTCTATTAAAATCTTTCATTTGCTAACTATGCCTATCAGTAGTTAGTGCCTTCAGTAGTTTGAATCTTTTATTTAGCTGGCAGTAGTGGCGCTCGCTGTATTGCAGTAGCTTGAGCAACGAAGATTTTTGTGAGGTAAGTGATTTGTGAAACGTATAGGTTAATGCTAGTCAGGGCCATTCTTTCGTAGGGATTTTTGGAAGTCAGATTGCGTTGCGCTAAAGATATTGTGTGTCAGTTTAAGCACAGTCTTGTAATAATTTTTCTAAGGGGACGTTTCACTGGTGGCGATCCCCAACACTACCGAAGTACTCAAGATCAGGTCTTCTTTACTCCACCAACTGTCCCAATGAAATGAAGACCATTCGCGTTCTCTAGTACCTTCCTTACGTGCTGGTTCCATTTCATAGAACTTTGTAACGCTACACCTATGTATTTAATCAATGTGACTGTGTCAAGAAGTATACTACTAATGCTGTATTCTGCTGATGAGCATTACCTTACTTTTTTCCGCATTTAGAACAATATGGCATTCATCACACTGAACGGAAATATCATCTCCATTGCTCTACTACAGGCATTCTGCAGACACCTCTCCATAGCATTCCTGTTCTGAAATGCCCCTCCATAGCACGGCTCCTGGCCTCTGCACGTCTCTTTCCATCACATTGCTCGTGTCATTGTGAAAGTGTCTCTCCATGGAATTGCTCCTGGCATTCCGCAAGGGTTTCACCATGGAACCTCTTCGGTTTGTTCATCAGTCTGCCTCGAAAGAACAGCTGCTTGCTCATGACATTACTGATGAGATATAGAAAGTACCTCTCACACACACTGTTATAGGCATTCTGCAGACGCCTCTCCATTGCACTCATTCCACGACAATACATGCCCGTAAATTAAAGCGTTTTCAGCGAAATGCCGCAGATTACTGCCTACCCTGTCCGTCAGATCATTTATATGTGTTGAAAGCAACAGCGGTTCTATCGAACTTCCCTGGGGCACAGCTGACTACACACTTGGCTCTGACCAACACCTGCCATCGACCACAATGTAACGGCTGCTATTACTTCGAGCTTCTCGCGTATCTTAGAACCGATTGCGTGTACTCATAGCTTCGTAAGGATGCAGGATACATTCCGGCTCAATGCTATGTAAATATCAACACCTGTTTCTTTCAGGCACTGTTTGTAATGTATATCTTATACACATTTTTTTATATCAGGTAATGCAGCACACTTTATAAACAAATTAGAAGTATTTTGAATACTTTTGATCCTGCTTAGGGTTAATTAAAAGATTGCAAAGAAACTGATGCAATATGTTTTCCAAAATACTCCCTCAAATTGAGGCACCATTTAATCCAATGTTATACATCTGAGGGAGACGAAATTTTTGCCAGGTATGCATGACATGATGGCCGATGTACTAGACCTATTTAATTCCAGTTATTATACATATTAAAACTAAATTAAACTCCTTCCGCACAGGCCATGAAGACTGCGCTCCGTAGAGGATTTACTACCCAACACCAAGCTACTATTAGTTGACCGTGAGAGAAGCAGGAGTCTTTGGGGTTGACGACGAAATATTTTGAAGTTTGTCCTGGCGGTTTGATAATTGTAAAACTATAGAATAAATTGACTGGAAATAGCAGACTTTTAAATTGGAATGGTAGATCAGCAGAGATCAGTGGTATTCTGGGGGTAAATAGTGTGTTTACTTCGTACTTTCCAGTCATAAGCTCGGCTTCAATGATGATATTCAGTATGTCTGACTGACGCTCACTCTTGTTCCATTACACGGTTTTGGTGAGTAGATATTTCTGCGTATCACGATGGGAGATCCAATTTTAAGTGGAAGGCAGTCTAATGACGGTACGTACAAGGAGTTTTTCAATTCTGCAGCGAAATTCACGCTTTCTTCAACGTTTACCACCGAATCGATCGATTTGTATATTGTCTCTTCACCGGGATTTTCTTTTGAGTATTAAAGTTGATATCGTTGACAGTATTATTTTTAGTTGCCCAAATTGCCATTTCAAATAGCCAGTGCGGATTGGTACAGTTGTGTAGAATGGTTGGATAAATTTGGTCGACGAGTTCGCTTTCAGTAGTGGCAACGTTTCAGAAATCACTGTTGAGTTTTATGAGGTCAGATATGCACGACATGATGGCTATGCTACTACACTTATTTAATTTCAGTTGTTATATATATTAAAACTAAAACTAAACTAAACTCCATCCGCACAGGCCACGAAGGCCCAAAGGCACCGACTGGCCGCCGTGTCTACCTCCTCCCACTGGCATCACTGGATGCGGATTTGGAGGAGCATGTGGTCAGCACATCGGTCTCCCGGCAGTAGGTCAGTTTCAGAGATCGCAGCCGCTACTTCTTAATCAAGTAGCTCCTCAGTTTGCCTCACAAGGGCTGAGTGCACCCCGGATGGTCACCCATCCAAGTGCTAGCCCAGACCGACAGCGCTTAACTTCGGTGATCTGACGGGAACCCGTGTTACCCTGCGGCACCGCCGTTGGCATTATATATATTACAAGTATAAAAGTATCACATCTTAAATTTTAATTTTTATAATTTTTTTCCTAGTAAAAATATTTTTCCGTAATTTAGTTGATTCTGCAGTAAAGCTTAGGACTACTACATAAGTATGGACTAATGCAAGTTACAGAAAAAAATTAGAGCAATGCTTTATAAACTGTAGGAAACACTTGTACCTGAATTCTGAAAAATACAATTTGTGGGAAGTTGCGAATGAAGATATGAGTAATTACACTGTGCCTCAGAACATTCCTGAAGCATAGTCTCCATCCTGCAGCATTTCTTCATCTTCAAGCTTCCTCTTGGCATTCCTTTTAGCACTTCTTGCTTCTTTGGTAACTTGAAGAGTTAATCTTTCAGCTTCATGCACCCGTTGTCTGTCTCACGCTAGCAATTGATTTCCCCATATTAAAGCCACATTTAATGCCTAAATTTCTCCAGACTTCCAACATTCCTATCACTCCATCACTGAAACGTATCACTGCATCTTTAACAGCAGCTTTTAATGTATTTAGTACTGCAAAAATATTCTTGGGTAATCTTTGTCATATGCAACAGATGAAACTTTCATTGGTATTCTGAATGTCCGCATGAAGACATTTAATGAGCAAAACAGGGTCACTCAGGTCTCTGAATAATGGTTTCTATGTCATTCACAACAGGCTCTGGAAGAGAGTGCTTAATTTGGTATATTTGACCACTTTCTTTTGTTTTTTGGTGACCACACCAAGAATCTGCTGCTTTAGTCCGTGAGCAGGGCGGTCATCTGTGTACAACGTGCGAAAGTAGGTGGCCCACACAGCTTCTCTCATTGCTGTAACATCATTCAGAGATGAAGTTCGTCTAATGGTCAGTCCATAACAACTCTGAAGGAGATCTATTTCAGTTTCAGTCAATCTGCCCCACTCAAACTGAGACTTTTAATGAGATAGGAACTTTATTTCCTAAAATCTATTACCAAGGTATCACCATAAACGTGGAGCTCAATTTTATTTAAAGTCCAGTTGCTGTAACACCAGTAAAATAGGCGTGGTGGGATATATGACCATAACTTTAACATTTGGTAGATATAGGTCATTTTTCAATGGAAAACCTATAATGTATATATCAAAGCGATCAGGAAAGACTTTGTTGTTGTGGTCTTCAGTCCTGAGACTGGTCTGATGCAGCTCTCCATGCTACTCTAACCTCGGCAAGCTTCTTCATCTCCCCATACTTACTGAAAGCTACATCCTTCTGAATCTGCTTAGTGTATTCATCTCTTGGTCGCCCTCTACGATTTTTACCCTCCACGCTGCCCTCCAATGCTAAATTTGTGATCCCTTGATGCCTCAGAAAATGTGCTACCAACTGGTCACTTCTTCTTGTCAAGTTGTGCCACAAACTCCTCTTCTCCCAAATTCTATTCAATACCTCCTCATTATGTGATCCACCCATCTAATCTTCACCGTTCTTCTGTAGCACCACATTTAGAAAGCTTCTATTCTCTTATTGTCCAAACTATTTATCGTCCATGTTTCACTTCCATACATGGCTACACTCCATACAAATACTTTCAGAAACGACTTCCTGACACTTAAATCTATACTCGATGTCAACAAATTTATCTTCTTCAGAAACGCTTTCCTTGCCATTGCCACTCTACATTTTATACCCTCTCTATTTCAACAATCATGAGTTATTTTGCTCCCCAAATAGCAAAACTCCTTTACTACTTTAAGTGTCTCATTTCCTAATCTAATTCCCTCAGCATCACCCGATTTAATTTGACTACATTCTAGTATCCTCGTTTTGCTTTTGTTGATGTTCATCTTATACCCTCCTTTCAAGACACTGTCCATTCCGTTCTACTGCCCTTCCAAGTCCTTTGCTGTCTCTGACAGATATACGATGTCATCGGCGAACCTCAAAGTTTTTATTTCTTCTCCATGGATTTTAATACCTACTCCAAAATTTTATTTTGTTTTCTTTACTGCTTGCTCAATATACAGATTGAATAACACTGGGGAAAGGCTACAGCCTTGTGTCACTCCTTTCCTAACCGCTGCTTCCCTTTCATGCCCCTCGACTCTTATGACTGCCATCTGGTTTCTGTACAAATTGTAAATAGCCTTTCGCTCCCTGTATTTTACCCCTGCCACCTTCAGAATTTGAAAGAGAGTATTCCAGTCAACATTGTCATAAGCTTTCTCTAAGTCTACGAATGCTAGAAACGTAGGTTTGCCTTTCCTTAATCTTTCTTCTAAGATAAGTAGTAAGGTCAGTATTGCCTCACGTGTTCCAACATTTCTGCGGAATCCAAACTGATCTTCCCCGAGGACGGCTTCTACTAGTTTTTTCCATTCGTCTGTAAAGAATTCACGTTAGTATTTTGCAGCTATGACTTATTAAACTGATGCCGGTAACGATACCCTTGGAATAAAAAAAAACCTACTGAAAGTAAATTTGTGGCTGGTTGCTATCCCAACACCATCGACGTTTGTATTTAGAATTTATCGAATCCATTCCATTCTACATAGCTACTGAATTGTGACCTCATTGGTAGACAAAAACGCTACTAAGTGGCTGTAATGTTGTAATTCGTCAGTAAAAGTATACTGCTAGCCTACTGCCGAATTTTGGTGAGTTCTCAAGACACCACGGACGGTTCGTATCCTCTCGTTGTCTCGTGCAGCACATGCATCTCTGTACATCGCGAACACGGTGCAGAGAACGTGTAACACGGGCGGGAGACCTCTCGTGCAGTGTGTATCGCGAGGTTCGTAGTCGCGTGTTTTGGGCGGACAGCCGCCCGGTTTCCGGCCAGGTAGTTGTCGTGGGCGCCGCCAGGTGCGCCCGGGTCGCGGCTAAGCCTCCGGGAGGTCGAGCACAATGCCGGGCCCGGGCTGTGCACATCCTCTTAGCGCGGCGCGAATAACGCCGACGTCGACGGCGGGCACTCTTTGTCGGCGTGCCTCGTGGGAACTGGCCGCGTGTCAAGCGCGCCACAAAGGTCGCCGGGGCGTTCTTGTTGTGGCGTCCGCAGCAGCGGGAGCAGCGAGAGGCAGTGGCCGCTACCGCGTCCTCCCTTCCCACATGCAGAGGAGGAACAATGGAGGGTAAAATTATATCCGCCACCCGTCACTAGCGTTCAGTGGCGAAGGCAACATGTGCCGTTGTGTCTGCTAACTCCCAAACTGCCATGTTGCTTTAACTTATATACTGGTTGTTTAATTTGTAGTAGTAAGTATAGCAGCAGGTGTAGGATAGACCATAGGAAAGGCTTATTTAAATTGTGGTACAAATCCATTACCTCCACTTTTCTGTCTAGAAATGTGTGTGTGTGTGTGTGTGTGTGTGTGTGTGTGTGTGTGTGTGTGTGTAAGTAAAATGTGCGTGGGAGCTATATGGTGTTGTAGCCCCCTATCCTCCATCAATAGAGAAGATTTCCGTTTTCACCTGCAGGGCGTAGTTTCCAAGATACAAGAACTGGGAAGTTCCGTCCTCTCGAAATTTCTACAACATTCCAGGAAATTCCGGAGTATAAGAAAGAATTCCACATTATTCCAGAATGATCCGGAATCTTCCAAATGTTCCACAATGGTCGAGGATGTCCTGGCATGTTCGGCAATAGTCTGGAATATATATATATATATATATACACTCCTGGAAATTGAAATAAGAACACGGTGAATTCATTGTCCCAGGAAGGGGAAACTTTATCGACACATTCCTAGGGGTCAGATACATCACATGATCACACTGACAGAACCACAGGCACATAGACACAGGCAACACAGCATGCACAATGTCGGCACTAGTACAGTGTATATCCACCTTTCGGAGCAATGCAGGCTGCTATTCTCCCACGGAGACGATCGTAGAGATGCTGGATGTAGTCCTGTGGAACGGCTTGCCATGCCATTTCCACCTGGCGCCTCAGTTGGACCAGCGTTCGTGCTGGACGTGCAGACCGCGTGAGACGACGCTTCATCCAGTCCCAAACATGCTCAATGGGGGACAGATCCGGAGATCTTGCTGGCCAGGGTAGTTGACTTACACCTTCTAGAGCACGCTGGGTGGCACGGGATACATGCGGACGTGCATTGTCCTGTTGGAACAGCAAGTTTCCTTGCCGGTCTAGGAATGGTAGAACGATGGGTTCGATGACGGTTTGGATGTACCGTGCACTATTCAGTGTCCCCTCGACGATCACCACAGGTGTACGGCCAGTGTAGGAGATCGCTCCCACACCATGATGCCGGGTGTTGGCCCTGTGTGCCTCGGTCGTATGCAGTCCTAATTGTGGCGCTCATCTGCACGGCGCCAAACACGCATACGACCATCATTGGCACCAAGGCAGAAGCGACTCTCTGCGATGGAGCTCCGTATGCCACGTCAAACTGGCTGACACTGACGGCGGCGGTGCACAAATGCTGCGCTGCTAGCACCATTCGACGGCCAACACCGCGGTTCCTGGTGTGTCCGCTGTGCCGTGCGTGTGATCATTGCTTGTACAGCCCTCTCGCAGTGTCCGGAGCAAGTATGGTGGGTCTGACACACCGGTGTCAATGTGTTCTTTTTTCCATTTCCAGGAGTGTATATATAGGGTGAGTCACCTAACGTTATCGCTGGATATATTTCGTAAACCACATCAAATACTGACGAATCGATTCCACAGACCGAACGTTAGGAGAGGGGTTAGTGTAATTGGTTAATACAAACCATACAAAAATACACGGAAGTATGTTTTTTTTAACACAAACCTACGTTTTTTAAATGGAACCACGTATAAACAAATACGTAATGAGTGCCGTTTGTTGCATTGTAAAGTGTTAATTACATCCGGAGATATTGTAACCTAAAGTTGACGCTTGAAACCTCCAACGTTCACTTGCGTATTGTAACAAACACGGGTCACGGTCGGCGAGCAGCATCTGCAGGGACATGTTTACGATGACGACCGTGTTTACGAGTGTGGCTGTAGTGCACTGTTGTGGTTTGGTCTAGCTGTCGCAGTGTCCGCATGTACCGCTTGCTGCCATTGTTACTCTGCATTCGTCTCCGCACGCAGACCAACTGTAGTACACCGTGTTACCAGACGTCTGTGATAGTGTAGTGTTGTAGGAACTGTGACCATGGTGTATTCGAGCTCTGAAAAGGCGGAGGTGATACTCATCTATGGCCAGTGTCGACGAAATGCAGCTGAAGCCTGCAGGGTGTATGCAGAACGGTACCCGGATAGATAGCATCCAACGTGCCGCACATTGCAAAACATCTACCGCCAACTGTATGCAACAGGTATGGTCGTAGCACGCAACCGGGTCCGTAACAGGCCCGTCACAGGAGAAGCGGATGCAGTTGGTGTGTTAGCTGCTGTACACATGAGTACACGGGACCTGGCGAGAGCCGGTGGACTGAGTCAAAGTAGTGTCATGCGCATACTGCATCGTCACCGCTTTCACCCGTTTCATGTGTCGCTACATCAGCAATTACATGGTGATGACTTTAATCGTCGAGTGCAATCCTGTCAATGTGCATTAACAGAGAATGCGTTGCAGTTCTACCTGTTTACCGATGAAGCGGGTTTCACAAACAACGGGGCAGTGAATCTACGGAATATGCATTACTGGTCCGTGGACCATCCTCGATGGCTCAGACAGGTAGAGCGACAGCGACCGTGGACTGTAAATGTATGGTGCGGAATCATTGGCGACCACCTCATTGGTCCTCACTTCATTTCAGGGGCCCAAACAGCTGAAACATACATCGCGTTTCTACAGAATGATCTGCCAACGTTACTCGAAAATGTCCCAATGGAAACGCGTCGACGTATGTGGTATCATCATGATGGCGCACCTGCACATTCCGCAATTAACACTAGGCTGACCCTTGACAGCAAGTTTGACGGGCGTTTCATAGGACGTGGAGGACGCATAAATTGGTAGGCTCGTTCTCCTGATCTTACACCTCTGGACTTCTTTCTGTGGGGTACGTTAAAGGAGAATGTGTACCGCGATGTGCCTCAACCCCAGAGGATATGAAACAACGTATTGTGGCAGCCTGCGGCGACATTACACCAGATGTACTGCGGCGTGTATGACATTCATTACGCCAGAGATTGCAATTGTGTGCAGCAAATGATGGCCACCGCATTGAACATCTATTGGCCTGTCATGTATGGACACACACTATACCACACCGTAATTGAAAACGGAAACCACGTGTGTACGTGTACCTCACCCCTCATGGTAATGTACATGTGCGTCAGTGATAAAGACCAATAAAATGGTGCTAGCATGTGGACGTAATGTGCTGTTCCAGTCTCTTCTGTACCTAAGGTCCATCACCGTTCCCTTTGGATCCCTACGTAATTCGGTGCTCTCCGATACACACGGAGGAGTGGTACTCAAGCGTCAACTTTAGGTTACAATATCTCCGGATGTAATTAACATTTTACAATGCAACAAACGACACTGATTACGTATTTATTTATATGTTCAGATGCGCTAACAAAACTAACGGGGTTCCATTTAAAAAACGTAGGCTTGTGTTAAAAAACATACTTCCGTGCATTTTTGTATGTTTTGTATTAAACAATTACATTAGCCCCTCTCCTCACGTTCGGTCTGTGGAATCGGTTGGTCAATATTTGATGTGGTTTACGAAATATATCCAGCGGTAATGTTAAGTGACTCACCCTATATATATGTGTGTGTGTCAAAACGAACTCTAAGGTAGATCGTGGATGTAGAACGAACAGAAGTCACTAGATCGCAGGCCCAGAAAGAGACCGTACAGAACCCGAGATTTCCCGAAATGTGATGTAAACTATTCAAACAGTTCGAGTCGCGCTCAAACACAGTCATACTTTAAACTGTGAACACTGAGTTGTAACAATGAAAGACAAATTCTCAAAAAACACAGTGTGATACTTACTGCAAAATGTACCACCAGATAGCACAACTAATCATCCTTTCATAGAGATGCAGACGTATTCGTTTATCGCGTTCTGGTAATGACACTCCTCAACACACCTTTTTTTCGCGAAGTATAGCAGCACACGATAGAACGCTAACTAAAGTAGTGGTTGGTTAGTTTAAAGGGGTGGGGGGAGGCAGGGGAGGGGGGGGGGGCAAAGGGACCAAACTGCGAGGTCATCGGTCTCTTGTTCCCGGTAAAACAATTACACAAGGGAAAGTAGAAAAAGGAGACGTACAGCACTATAACAGGAGAAAGGAAGAACCAGAAGAACGACAGAAGGACAACCAACACTACAGTGGACAAAACAGACAAAGAAAACTACAGAGAGAAGCAAGAAACCGGTAGAAGGGATAAAAACAAGAGAGCAGGTGACAGTGGCTGGCCGACCGTGAGAATAGAAGGAAAAACCAGGCACTCTGCGACACTGTAAAATGTCCAGCCTAAAAGCATAAGAGTGGGGAACACAGAGCGTAAAGTAAATGCGCGAAAATGTATACTGAACGATAAAACCCACCGTCACGTATAAAACGTAAAACTAAAGTAGCCGATGCGGCGTTTTCAGGTAAAATTAATGGTAACGAGTCCGGTAACGGGTAAGTCCGTCGCAGGGCAGCCAAAGAAGGACAGCTCACCAAAATATGGGCCACTGTCAGCCGGGCACCACACCGTTACTGAGTTGGGCCATCACGGCGCAGGAGGTAGCCGTGTGTCACCAAGGTGTGGCCAAGGCGGAGCCGGCAGTGAACCAGAGTCCCTGCGAGAGGTCCTCGTGGAGGGCTTCCACACATTCGTAGTCTCCTTAACTGCACGCAGTTTGTTGTGCGTGCTCAGGTTATGCCAACTCGTCTCCCAAAGCCACAAAACCTAATACTGAATGCAGGTCAGTTGCAGATAAGCCGATTGTTAATGTGGAATTTACTGTTTTCCATAACAGTTCCTAAACAAAAAATTAATAGAAAAATTGTCTGTATGTCCCTGGAAGAATCGTGTGTTATATCGATAGTATATGGATGTCTTCGTATGTGGATTTCTGTACACCGCTGGAATAATCAACAAGTAGTTAATTGCAATCTCTATCAAAGTTGGCGCGAGTTGTTGAACTGTAAGTTCAGTTGGTTTTGTCTGGAACATCTCTGGTTAATGTTTATTTTGTAGTGGAAGTTTCACTTGTGGTATGAAGAAAACAACTGATGAAGAAGCAGATAGAGGCAGTGGGCAAAGTATTTTGTCAACAATATTCAACACTACAAACAATAGTTATACTCACTAGAAATGAGCAATGTTACTTACAGTGAAACAAGCAAGGAATTCATCAACGAGCAGTGACAAAGAGGTATTGGGCACTTTTCTACTCGACTAACAGTCAACTGCGTAAACAGCGATGAAAGCTAGAGTATTGCACTTGCTTGGTAGTTTGTGTCTGTTCTTTTATATGAAAATATATGAAGAAAATTGCTTATAACTGTTTCTAGTTTGCATGAAAAAACATCATGTCTTCTTTGGCACGCTATTCTCTACATACTACACTATATCCTCGATTTTACGGAAGCTATTGTCCATAACCCAGTATCTCACACATTCTGCTTTATCAGACGCTGCATTGTCATGTTGATACATACCGTCACAGACTCAGACCTGTTCCTCTACTGTGTGCAGTGCTGTAAGCTACGTTCATACCATTCCGCATTTTGAGATTTCTTCAACGTAATAATGGGCCACGCCCTAATGACGAAAACTACCTTCTTACCGTAACACAACCTCCTCCGTACTTCACAGTTGGCAGGTGGCGTTCTCCAAGCATTCGGCAAACCCAAAACCTTGCACTGGATTTCCAAAGGGTATAGCGTGATCCGTCACTCGGGATCGCTCGTTTCCAGTCTCGCACTGTCTCAGGAGCGTCGCTCTAGAACGCCGCTCTGGCCGAGCGGTTCTAGGCGCTTCCGTCTGGAGCCGCGCTGCTGCTACGGTCGCAGGTTCGAATCCTGCCTCGAGCATGGATGTGTGTGGTGTCCTTAAAGTTAGTTAGGTTCAAGTAGTTCTAAGTCTACGGGACTGATGACTTCAGATGTTATGTCCCCTGGTGCTCAGAGCCATTTGAACGTCGCTCTACCAACCACTTCAATCGTCGCTTTGATTACAGAATTGTGTGACTTACGAGGACCATGGTACCCCACTCATTTTAACTCCCTACGAACAGTCTTTGCCCTACCTGGACTACTGACGCTATTTTCGACCTTACGAGCGATGTCACCTGCTGATTGCATACGATATTTACATCCCTTGTCCGCTACTCTCACTGTCCGTTGGTACATGAATCCTGGTCTCTGATCTGTTGTGGTTCTTCACGTTTCCACTGTAAGTAGGCTGTTAAGGTTTTTTTATTGGTAACGCCGCCACCATGTAGCGCTCTGTATGAAAATCACTGGCTGTGCCGTGTGCAGTCTGTGGCTGGTTTGCATTGTTGTCTGCCATTGTAGTGTTGGGCAGCAGCAGCTGGATGCTAACAGCGCGTAGCATTGCGCAGTTGGAGGTGAGCCGCCAGCAGTGGTGGATATGGGGAGAGAGATGGCGGAGTTTTGAAATTTGTAAGACTGGATGTTATGAACTGTTATATATATTATGACTTTTGAAGACTATTAAGGTAAATACATTGTTTGTTCTGTATTAAAATCTTTCATTCGCTAACTATGCCTATCAGTAGTTAGTGCCTTCTGTAGTTTGAATCTTTTATTTAGCTGGCAGTAGTGGTGCTCGCTGTATTGCAGTAGTTTGAGTAACGAAGATTTTTGTGAGGTAAGTGATTTGTGAAACGTATAGGTTAATGTTGGTCAGGGCCATTTTCTTGTAGGGATTATTGCGTCGCGCTAAAAATATTGTGTGTCAGTTTAAGCACAGTCGTGTATAATTGTTGTACGGGGACATTTCACCACTTCACAATCACATCGCAATACCCGACTTGAGCAGCTTCATAAGGTTTCAAATATCCCAGATGGGTCTGTTTCTCAGGTGACATCCAATGTCTACTACGCGCATCCGTTTCTTGCGACACGTCTAGTGGTCAATTTTGAATTGGATAGTAGTGTCTGGATACTATTCATCAGATTGCGTCTATAAGGAGGCGTGAAGTCTGTATTGTCAACCTCACGTGGGAATTAAAGTGATACGAATATTTTGATTCACCTGTAAGGTGTCAGGCAAATCCAACACCTTCTATGAAAACCCTGACATTTTTAAGCAAATCCAGTAGTATGTCACATAGCTCCGAATAAATCGTGACATTAAATTAACCAAAGTAATACGAGTAACGAGTGAGCAAATGGAATACCACAGACTAACACAAGAATGCCTAAATGCATGTTGTACCTTCCCACCCTGTGACCGACACAGTTTCGAGGGGAGAAACGAGGACAGAAGTCGAGAGCAGAACCGTGTAAAGCTAGAAGGCCCTACGATAAGGGACGGACTGGACTCCCACGTCGCCCGCTAACCATTAGGACGACACCACCCGCAAGTTTCAGCGTGAGACTTTTCGCGTCTCTGTTACGTTGCAAACTTTAAAAACATTGCCCCACCACGAAAAGTATAACGTTTCCCATTGGATGGACAGAATCTTTGTAGGCGGAGCTTAAGGTTAATATTGAGACCCTGATTGGTTAGATGAAAACACAGACTGATAGTTTTTTTTAAACCAACTTCGGTAAATTGTAGTAAGGAGAAGTTAGGAGAAGAGTTGCTTCGGAGACGGCGAGGTGAGCGGAGCTGTGCTGCTGTGCTGCCTGACGCTGCCTAAACTCCGACAAGGTAATGAACGCACGCGATGCCGCATAACAGCGCATAAAGCTTCACTCAGAACTGCAGAAGTCTCAGTGTTACACCCCCTTTTTGCGTAATACTAGTGTCGATCGTTAATTAAAACTCATGGTGTTCACATTTGCCACTTGAAGAACAGATCTGAAACGCAATGATTTTTCTTTTATATAGTTATTGAGAAGCCACATCAGCCACTGTAATTTACGACAAGTTAGATAAGTAATTAAAGATAATTGAGGGTCACTGTAGACCATTTTGATAGTTTTCTCGTTTGTGAAACTAAATTTAAACATAGATTATAGGTGTGATATGGCATAGGTCATCCTTCGATCGACTGTAGAACTTGGAAACCCACTCAGGGAATATTCGTTCACATTTTTGTTGAACGCAGTTGGTTTTTACCACCCTGTATTAAAACATTTCCTTTTATCAATAGTGCAATTTATAAACGCTGTTTTGTGAGTAGAATAAAATTTCCAATGGTAAACTTAACTGCTTTTTTCGACGTTATTTTACCAGCTAACTAAAAATAGGAAAGCCTTGAATCCCTTCCACTAAATTTAGTTAGTATTAAGATCCATTTACAGGGAGTGCAGTGGAGCTGACGCTGAAATCATTACGTATTTGGTTATATCATCGTTAGTCTCACTGAACTCTACATGTCTTGTGTGGTCTGGCGTCTCCTTACCAGCAACAGGTCCCAGGCTCAAATTCGTCAATTCCCTAAAAAACACGCTCAGAGCGTCGTTGCGCGAAAGTGGTAGGGAGACATGATACAGAACAGACAGACACCACCATGAATGTTTAGATACCACCTGAAAGCTGGATACTGTGAGAAATCTACGCAAAACTGTCAATGTCGTGAGAGAGGAAGACAACAGGTGAATAACGTCGTGTACATTTGGTACCTACTTGACCCCTGGATTCGTGTCAGAACAGTTTGCGTAGCGTTCGGTTCTTGAAACTGGATGTGAGAGCGAGGCTGTTAACTATCAACTCGGTCTAGGGTGCTTTGGCAGCTCATACAGCCGTCATTTTATGCAACCCACAACATTATAGCTTCCCTTCATAAACCACGTACCAGAATTTCATATTCTCTCACTCGCTACGTGATAACTGTTAGTCGTACAAAAAAAATTAACAGGATCTTTTTATTGGAAATTTAAATTAACAGGATCTTTTTAAAGGAAATTTGATGCAGTTAAACTTTGCATTTGTCTACGATTTCGCTGCAGGCCACAGTTTTCCAGTTATCCAACAAGAACGTAGAAAATTTACTTTCAAACTCACCTCCACCTCACATTCATTCCTCACCAGTCGTGATTTCTAGTGTGCTGTTTGTCAGACTTGCTGCTATCACTGTACAAAAATTATGGACTACGTGAACTGTTGGCGATATTCGGCCTGTTTTGGTGTGTATTGATTGGGCAATTAGCCACCAGAAGAGTCGGCTATTTCGGTAATATTATTAATTTAAACGTGCCTGAGAGTTTAATGAACAAAACTGGCTTTTGTAAACGTTACGCTAAAACTTACTGCATTAACAATTGGATCCAAACTTAACCCTTACAATCACAGTAGTTTCGTAGTCAGAAGGCCGCACGGATTCATCCATGTAACTCTTTATTTGCGCTGCCAAATTCACAAAATACACTCCTGGAAATGGAAAAAAGAACACATTGACACCGGTGTGTCAGACCCACCATACTTGCTCCGGACACTGCGAGAGGGCTGTACAAGCATTGATCACACGCACGGCACAGCGGACACACCAGGAACCGCGGTGTTGGCCGTCGAATGGTGTTAGCTGCGCAGCATTTGTGCACCGCCGCCGTCAGTGTCAGCCAGTTTGCCGTGGCATACGGAGCTCCATCGCAGTCTTTAACACTGGTAGCATGCCGCGACAGCGTGGACGTGAACCGTATGTGCAGTTGACGGACTTTGAGCGAGGGCGTATAGTGGGCATGCGGGAGGCCGGCTGGACGTACCGCCGAATTGCTCAACACGTGGGGCGTGAGGTCTCCACAGTACATCGATGTTATCGCCAGTGGTCGGCGGAAGGTGCACGTGCCCGTCGACCTGCGACCGGACCGCAGCGACGCACGGATGCACGCCAAGACCGTAGGATCCTACGCAGTGCCGTAGGGGACCGCACCGCCACTTGCCAGCAAATTAGGGACACTGTTGCTCCTGGGGTATCGGCGAGGACCATTCGCAACCGTCTCCATGAAGCTGGGCTACGTCCCGCACACCGTTAGGCCGTCTTCCGCTCACGCCCCAACATCGTGCAGCCAGCCTCCAGTGGTGTCGCGACAGGCGTGAATGGAGGGACGAATGGAGACGTGTCGTCTTCAGCGATGAGAGTCACTTCTGCCTTGGTGCCAATGATGGTCGTATGCGTGTTTGGCGCCGTGCAGGTGAGCGCCACAATCAGGACTGCATACGACCGAGGCACACAGGGCCAACTTCTGGCCTCATGGTGTGGGGAGCGATCTCCTACACTGGCCGTACACCTCTGGTGATCGTCGAGGGGACACTGCATAGTGCACGGTACATCCAAACCGTCATCGAACCCAACGTTCTACCATTCCTAGACCGGCAAGGGAACTTGCTGTTCCAACAGGACAATGCACGTCCGCATGTATCCCGTGCCACCCAACGTGCTCTAGAAGGTGTAAGTCAACTACCCTGGCCAGCAAGATCTCCGGATCTGTCCCCCATTGAGCATGTTTGGGACTGGATGAAGCGTCGTCTCACGCGGTCTGCACGTCCAGCACGAACGCTGGTCCAACTGAGGCGCCAGGTGGAAATGGCATGGCAAGCCGTTCTACAGGACTACATCCAGCATCTCTACGATCGTCTCCATGGGAGAATAGCAGCCTGCATTGCTGCGAAAGGTGGATATACACTGTACTAGTGCCGACATTGTGCATGCTCTGTTGCCTGTGTCTATGTGCCTGTGGTTCTGTCAGTGTGATCATGTGATGTATCTGACCCGAGGAATGTGTCAATAAAGTTTCCCCTTCCTGGGACAATGAATTCACGGTGTTCTTATTTCAATTTCCAGGAGTGTATGTGGGTAAAACTTACACAAACGTCAGTTTTACAATTTATGGGTGCTAGGACAAGCCAGTGGCGTAATATATTGAGCTAATAAAAAGGTCGAATGTGAGAAATAATACGTGCAACATCAAACCTTTCTACAGAGGTAAGAAAGAGTGCCGTGAACAACATAATAGAAATCCTGATTGTTTTGGGCCGATGTGTGGTAATGGCGTGCGTCAGGATCTCACCTCAGCACGTTTTCCTTGAGTAACTGGAAAACTAGGGCCTCTAGAGAAAATATACCCCATATTATGTGTGTAGCGAGCCAGATAGTATGAAAATCGTGCATGTTGTTTTTGAAGGCGTTGCGGGTTGCATAAAACCAAAAGGTAGGGGCAGCTATTCACCCTGCTTGTGACGCATGTAAAATTCTACACATCTGTCAGTAGCTGTGTCATCCAGAGTAGTACTGTCTTTTCCTGGACAAAGTACAACTGTTCCATCAGTAGCTGGTGTCGTCCAAACTGCTGGCGCCTTCGTTCCTACTGCTGCCCACGATTCGCCTTTAATGTGTTTCCTAAGTGACTTCTACCCTCAGCTCTGCTTGCACACGACCCTCCTCATTATCTTTCTGGAACATCCCATATAAACGTGATCATCTTAATTCGTATTACTAGCCTAAATCCAGAGACGGCTTTCTCCTACAAGGTGTGCGTCCCTGATCGTCAACTCATTTGGCGTGTTCTTAAGTATTATCACGGTCATTACAAATGATCATGTTTACACCTCCCTTGTGGCGCCTGGCGTCACACATCCATGGGTAACTACCAAGAGGAACCACTTATTTTCTTACTTTTAACTGAAATATTCCCCAGTCATGATAAAACTCGAAAACGATGTCACAGGAGGGCAAGTCGCAGCGGTTATACCAAACCTGTGAGAATACTAACGAAAAAATGAGACTCCTCGGCTTCATAGGAAAAAGAATACGCAAAGAAATTTTATCCATTCTCATTTCAGAAAATAAAAAGAAAGGAATCTCGTCTCAGTTTCGAACAATTCGAGACAGCCTTCGATTCCTCTTCATCTTGAAGAACTACAAGAGACCGGGAGATTGTTATCGATATCCTCTGAGATCTTAATTAAAAATTTAAGCTTTTACAAATAAGGGGACAGCAGAATAAGGGATGCCCGTAGCGATTGTGTGAGAGCCGAATAGATGGAAGACGTGTATACCGCTCAAGGGGAGAAACAGGATAATTTCTTCTCATCCGATTTCGCCTTCCTGAAGAGGGCCTTGTATAGACAACTCTTTTATGACGATCGCAGCAACTGATGAACTCTAACTTCTTTAACATACTCTGCCCGCTGTCTCCAAAATCACTGAAGGAGGAATGAATATGATTTTTTTTTACGGTGAACAGAGCCATTCTTTTCCTCCTTTTCTTGCAACGAGCTATATTTTTTGTTTTAATTTACGTGCAATCGATTTAGAAACAACTGCAGTTTTATCTCACGGCATTTTAGTTCTTCTGACGATGTGTAGTGCCACTGTAGATTTTTCTCCAATTAATATTCCCAGCATCTCTGGTGTGTTATCCATAATCTAAATAGGATGCTGACACACGTTAGATGTGCTTGCTGTGGCATCTTTTGTCATCTACAACGGCACAATGTGACTGAAATGTGATGTAATTAAGGTGGTGCTACATGATATGTGAAAATTATAACGTATGATATCCTCGTAACTACCTATTATGACACAATAAACTGCGCCTACTTCTATGTTCCCTATTAATGACAGGGTAGATATTAAGTACACGAAACGCTATGAGTATATTGGGTTCGCTCATTGATAACTTCATGAGTTAACATACTGGTGTCAAAAATTAAAAACAACAAACCGCTATTTCCCCGTCCCGTGTCTAATCCAGGTTATAACCATGTTAATTGTCAACAGCGTTCTGCACGGAAAATAGCAATCCAGTCAACGGGTAACTATGTCAACGATGACGTCAGGACACGCATGAAACGAGGTAGTTTTTACCGGGTAGCCTCACATCCACAATCGCTGTGTACACAATCACAGACGGTGCAGCATGGCACAAAAAATTGTTCAAATGGCACTAAGCACTATGGGACATTTTTAAAAAAGGACAAAACGGTTAAATGCTTCCTCCTAGCTACATGGAGATTCTCAGACCCCTGCAGACCACTCTGAAAATCTTTGAATATTTAGTAGCTATGAAAATATTTCCAAAATTTAAGACGAACAACGTGGGGCGTAACTAATGCATTAGTTGTTCGTCTAAGTCACTAATAATTTTATTTCACGGCAAGTCATATGAACTATTGTGTGATTTTCGCAACGACACCTACAGTCTGTACTCCATTCCATTATTTACTGTAAGCACGCTGAGTGCTTCCCTTTCAATTTTTCTACTATTGTCATAGGTATTAAAAATTCCCTATCACAAATTTTCCGTACTATCTGTATGGCTTTAGGAATCTATGTGGTATAAGGAGAAATTATTTTACACTTTGTAATCAGTTTTAAAACGTGTACTATTAAAAAGGTTCATTTAAACAATTATCTTCTGCTTTTCAGTCTCCTGTGTGCGAAATTTTTCAATCGATTTCACTCAAGTCGATAAGATTATGAAAAAAAAAATCAGATGTGTTTCAGTTTCTACTCATCTGAATCAACCAAAATATGCTTCCTCCTACGTGCATTTCACCAAACGATGTGTAGGTAAAAATGAGAGAGGTTCGAGTTCACACACAGGCTTGCCACCAATTGTTATAATCGCGAAATATTCGCGGCTGGAACAAGAAAAGGGGAAAATAGCAATATGTGCAAAGTACCCGCCGCAACACATCAGATAGAAAAGCGAGTTACCACTGCATCGTCATCTGGTTCTGCGTCATGTTGAAAATCAAGTCTCTAGCTCATCGGAAAGTTTGCTTAAAACTAACTGGAAAATATTTACCGATCGACAAACAGGCAAGAAAGCGACATCATGAAACTCTTTAAAAACCAGAGCTTAGCACCTGTCGTGAAAGGCCACATAGAGGTTGGAAAACGTGTTTTAAGTTGGAAATATACTACGGCCCTTGGGGGGGGGGGGGGGGGGGGTGTTCGTGAAGGCTATTTGACTACTTGCACGGAACCATGGGCTATTTAACCAGTCATTCATTCTCCGCTCCACACATGAATTTAACAATCACAATGATTGGCTTCCATGGGATGTCCCATCTTCCACGATATTCACAGTCTTTTGCCCACTGCGGATGTAGAAGCAAATGTAGTCATTCAGTTACTGTAAAATTTCCTGGCAGATTAAAACTGTGTGCCGGAGCTACCCAAACAAAAACCCCGCTTCGTCCTTACAACTTCTGCCACTATTTCATCTCCTACCTTCCAAACTTTACAGAAGCTGTCTTGCGAACCTTGCAGAACTAGCACTCCTGAAAGAGAGATTACAACGGAGACATGGCTTAGTTTGGAAAGTAGGAAACTAGGTACTGGCAGAAGTACAGCTGTGAGGAGGGTGCGTTAGTTGTACTTGGGTACCTCAGTTGGTAGAGCACTTGCCCGCGAAAGACAAGGGTACCGAGTTCGAGTCCCGGTCAGACACACAGTTTTAACCTGGCAGGAACTTTCAAATCAGCGCACACTCCCCTGCAGAGTGAAAGTCTCATTCTGGATTTAGTTGCCGTGTTTCTACATGTTACTAATAGTTGTGAAATTTAGAAGATAAGGGGAATTATTAACTAACATTCATAAAAGTGTTTCATGTTATGAAAATAAAATCCTGTGCCTCTACTTATATCTGAATGTCAGTTCTAGTCTCTAATCTTCTAGTACCAGTTTCTACAACAACCAGTGAACTTCCGATTATTTAAAGAATCCAAATTCCATGTATAAAAGAGTTTCAAACTTCTGATAATTTTATGAATGACTTGACGTGTTAAATAGCTGACGTAACGCATGTAAGCAAGAAAACATTAACACATGAAAAAAAATTGTAAGTTGCTAACTGTTTACATTCTGGAACAATGGATAAACACAGTCTGTGTGGTTTGCGCTCCATTTTAAGAAAAGCAAGTTTTTCACGCATCTCAATGTTTATGACGTCATATGTCCTGTACTAGGTGTCTTAGTATGATAATTTTGCAGGTACATTCAGTGAAACGCATAGATTCTTTCCACAAAGTGTGTTGCGAAAAGAGGTAGTATTAAAGAACTGATAAATTAAGACGTCATGGCTGATGGTTAAGTTTTACTGCATGAACGGTGAAAACGTAACAAGCGATAAACATATTTCCGTGTATCATCTAGTGGGAAGTGTATCCGAGAAAGAGTTGTGTAAAGTTTGTTCGAAGTCGGGAAGTACCGCGCCAAATACTGGATAAAATATTCGGAATACGTGAGCGCAGTGAGTTACTCTGTCTCAAGGCAATCAAACCATTTCTAACTAATTCTTGTCTCATTGTGTTGAGACCAACATAATCTTTACCTCTTATAACATTTTAAATTGTTAAATTCTATCAATAATTACACAGAATATGGAAAATCAAATTTTGTTGCCCCAGTATGTCGTTGTATAGGCAACTTGGAACCGGTGCCGCTATTACAGGTAAGACGCATCTCGTACTGCAGTTTGCATTCGGCTGTATTGAGACAGAAATATAGGAACGGATGTAATGCCAACGATTCGAGAAGTCAGACGAGGATTTTAATAACCTGTGTCACGTAGGTGTGGAATAACTTCCCGTTCGCGGAATCTCTGGCAGTTTATTAAAAACGCAGCTCCACAACGGTCTGTTTGCCGCTGGATTCGAATCTCTGTTACGTAGAGCACGTGATAAAAACGGAATAAGATTCTCTCGCCGTTATTAGATACGCGTCTTTTGTTATTATATTTCCCCGCTTTTCTCCCGTCACTTCTACGTACTACAGGTAAGAAGAGGGAACGTTATTAAATTTTCTAACGTTGACGGTTACGCTTCCGTCAGTATTTCTCGACAGAGGATCCTTCAACTGATCATGAGACGCACTTGTAGAAATGAACAAAAATTACATGAAGCACCGAGATTTAACACTTCCTTACCTTTAAACTTCCTCATTTTTAATTTTATCGAAACAATGACAACTTAGAAATAGCCCGAGAAGTTTGTTTACAGTGGGAGTTTCAAGAAAGAGGGTCAACTCAACAAGAATCCCAGGAAAACCTTTGTCGATCACGTCACTTAACGAGCATTTCGCTCTCATTTAAGTACATGGCCGAAAAAGTCAGCAATCAGGATTTGTGAAACGAACCCTGTCGTCCATGACCGGATGCCGCAAATGGCGCAGATTCACCCCGCGGTGGGGAAACTCACAGGCGTCTATTGAGGCCTAAGCGCTGTAGTGTGCGAGTGAGAAAGGCTTTTGTGGCCAAGGAGACGTAGCGGATCTAAGATCGGCCATAAAGGGAAACATTTATGAAAACTATTTAATTCTGTAGTAATGAAGGTAATCAAGCCACAGTAATTTTGATCTTCCCTCCTCCATAAAATTTCATGGTGATCCCAATAACACTTGAATACTGATCATATCTATAATATTTTAGGATTTACTGTTGAAGTGAAATTAACATGTTTTGTAACAAAGCCCGGAAAGCTAAAACCTGAACGCTTTGGTCGGTCTTAACGATCGACATTTCATATAGAAGCGCATCATTAAAATGACAAATGGTGTAAATATCAACTTTGTAACTTTATTTGTTACATAGATATCGTAAATTTGTTATACACAAATAGTAAATTTAAATTATCAGTATTTTCAGTTAAGCACCAGATTATCATTTCCTCCACACAAAACGTATTGAACGATGACAGCATGCCACCGTATTGAATCATTAGGTAATAGAATATTTGCTGTAAAATTTAGTGCATAAAAGTTACTTTTGTTCTTTATTTATTTATCAGAAAGCACATTGGTGCAAGGCTAATGCTCGTGGCATTCAGAGCTAAGAAGAAAACTGTATTGTAATGTTCATTATGTAACGGATATTATTGTCACTTTATTTAGAACGTGAAAGTGATTAAACTTTGATTATTTAAATATGTTAAAATGTAAAATAATGTAGAATAAGCTGTAGCCAATCAGATGGACGGCTTCAGGGTCGGAGACGGGCGGAGGGCATTTCTGGTCTAGACACCAAAGAGGACAGTCGGTTTTTAAGTAGCTAGGAAGTGTAACAACTTAGAAAATTTCTCGTTGTGTGGTATCGGGGAACTTAGTCTCTGAGCGGTGAGCAGCGGCGCGCCTGCTATGAACTCTGACTTTTCGCATAATTAACGAGGTGGAGTATTGAACTTTCAATTCGCAATGAGATTGTGAATGATCGAACTGTGTCAAATGGATAAGCGATCGACCGTAACAGTACCCCTAAATACGACCACTTTCGCTATTAGTTTGCTTTCTGAATAAACATTATTACAGTTAAATCCCGACTGTGTGATCTACATCATTTATGGGTCGGTAATTTAGTTATGATATTATTATTATTATTACTGTTATTCTACGTTATGTTAACTTTGTATTTCGCAAACTTGCCATCAGCCAGACAATGTAACCAAAGGGTCAAAAGTGTCTAATTTAGGGCCTGTAGTGCGACACGTGCGGTTCACCCCCAGATGAGTTTGAGCCAAGACATTTCGACGAAGGGGAACCGCATGCGAGCCCGAACATCTCACAACCACGGTTGTGACATAGCCACATAAGAAACAGTCATCTGATGAAAAAGCAAAAAATCGGCGCACGGAAGGAAATGGGACACACCAATTGCCGAGAAGTTGACCCGTTCAAGTAGAGTTATTTATAATTTCGTTAGACTCGGCCCACGGTATGAACAGAGGGGAAAATATGGGCAAAGTTCAACATGATCTGAGGCATCGAAATTTACTTTCGTGCAAACCAAGGGTCAAAAATACTTGTTCTTCCTAACTTAAATGATGTCTAGTTCACAGTAACTGCTCGATGTGTACGACAAATTTTGTCAAACGAAAACATTTTCCATTCAAGAAATGACTACAGAAACGTGGTGTAACACTCAGATGTAAACAGGCTAGACTGTAGTTTGCTGAACAACATATATCTTGGATTTGAGAATGGATGAAAATAATGTTAAGTAAGGAGGAGCAAGTTATTTCAGATGGTCCAGATGGATTTAAGAATCACTGGCATGATTTGAGAACATAGAGGCAGCTAAGAATGAGCAGAATTTTTGGTGGTGGAAGGATAATGATCTGGGCAGCGATCTGCACACAGGTGAATCACGCATTGCTTGACTGAACAGTAGAATGAACTAATTAATATGCTGAGAATGTAGTGATAAAATTGATTAAAATGTATGAGGACCTGGGGGACGAAAATCTAATATTTCAACAACATAATGCATCTGTCCAAGTTTCTGCACAACGAGAAAGTGGTTTTAAGATGAAAATATCGATCTCTTGCCATGATCTGCTCGTAGCCCGGATTTGAACCTGGTGGAAAACCTTATGGGTTTTCTTGAAAGGCGTGTTTATCACAATGGAATGCAAGTTGAGGCCGTATGTGAGCTGCAAAAAATGCTGGGCGACAATCTCACTGCAAGAATTACAGGCACTAACAAAATCGACGCCGAAGAGAATGTTTTGGGTATTTAGGAAGAATGGAGGCTGGACATGCTACTAACAGTGCAATAAAAAAACAGGACAGTGAGTGCATTTATACCAGTTTCTACCAAGGAAATCCAAACATTATTTTGTTTCTCGTGTTATGAAAGAAACATGTAATTCCTTTATTATTGTTTATGTTCTACATGTATCTACTACTTTCATGTCCGCTTATAGCGTCCCCAGTGAAATAAGACGAAAACACTTAAAAAACAGCATTTGTAAAGAAGAGATTTAAAAACTGAATGATATACATTTCTATCATGTACCCGTATACAATAATTTCTCTGTGTAAGTTTCGTGGGCAAAGAAATAACAAAATGATCTAAGGAGACGACAAGATATGCTCTTTTGTTAATTTTTTTAGTCGTCTTCACTTCCCTTGTCTTGGTTGCGTGTAGACGGACATCTTGCGAGCGCTGGCAAATGTAAGCATATTTGTACTAATTAAGTAGATAATATATTGTTCACTTTTAATTTGTAACAGGTGATCCCGATTTCATGTCCGCCTTCCTTGAATTAACCTGCATTCGAGTAATTTACAGTGCAACAATCGCAACGGCCGATGCAGCCAACGACGCCACTACGTGGCGATATTCACTTATAAAACTTAGCGGAAGCGGAAAACTCGCCCGCTATTAATATAATATAGATTTTTCTCCACAGCCGTCCCACTCTGCAGAAAATGCGCAGCCTTAAAATTCTTATTTTCAGTACAACAGCCGAGAACCAGAGCCAGGACTCCGACTACAATGCAATGGTTAACGGAGGTAAGAGGAAATACTCTCGCGCGATATGTGGACCGCAGTTGTAATTAACAACTAAAGATTTTTTGCTTTAAAGTGAACTGTCTAGCCGAGGAAATTATTATGAAACGTTTATTTCATTGATCAACTTTTGTGTTCATGCTTTAAGATCCAGTGATTCTAACGTTTATTAACGCAAAAAATAATTTATACTGAAGATTAATATTGTTAAATCGTAAATCAAAATAAAATGAAATATTTTTATTAAGACCCACCACGTAAGCCGGCAACAACCCACGTGACCAACAAATAATATATTAAATTAAGACGGCCGACGGACGCGAGACGCTTCAGATACTGTGTATTACTTTTGTAACAACCATGTCTTTATAATGACTTCCTCTACTGTACTCGTCACGCAGGCAGGTCCTTGGACGTGTGGTTTAAAGAGTACACTTATACCAGCAATAAGACAGCATTATGCTTCCATATGCAGCAGGAGAAACGTAACATTGCTAACACTGACGAACTATTACGTAAAGTTGAAAAAGATTAACGGCTAGATGTCCAAATGTGTGTGAAATCTTATGGGACAGTCCCTAAGCTTACACACTACTTAACCTACATTGTGCTAAGGACAAACACACGACACCCATACCCGAGGAAGGAGTCGAACCACCGCTGGGACCAGCCGCACAGTCGATGACAGCAGCGCCTAAGACCGCTCGGCTAATCCCGCGAGGCTAACGGCTAGATATTTTAGAACCTGTGATTTTTATAGAGTAACGGAAGCAAGCAGACAGACTCCGCAATTAGCAGAATGAGGTTGCAAAAATGTATATGTTTACGACGTACCGTAGCTGAGGTAGTCACTGCCTCCAACACGTATGCTCCAGCTAATCATGCCGCCCCCTCCTGACCGAGTATCGCACTGTGTTGTCCTGCCCAGCTGACATAAACACCTCGCAGCCCGAACAATAAGTGCCGGCGAACTACAAGAAACTGCACTGGTCATCCGCTCCGTACAGCCTCTTCTTAGCGAATGGGCAGTGGTTGTAAACACGATGCAGCCGGAACTGCAGCGCCATCAAACATCAGAAATATGTACCACAAAGGCCCCTACACATAGACCGACAAACTGGACGTTTGTAAGCTGTTTGACCGACAGACGAATATTTGTTGTAGGGATGTCGGGCGGATAGGACCACCTGACAACCAACCTTTCCTTCCCTTCCCCCCCCCCCCCCCCCCCCCACACACACACAACCGTTTCCACCAACAGAATGAGCCATGGTTGTAAATAAGTAGGAACCAGAAATGCGACCAACTGACCAACGAACTGGGCGTTTGTAAGCGATCAGATCGACAGATCGACCGACCGACCGACGAATCTTGTCGGGGTGTCGGGTGGGTAGAACCACCAGAGAAATGACGCCCCCCCCCCCTCACCCTCCCACCTCCACAAACCACTTCAGCCAAGAAACTGTGCCTTGTGTAGGGCTGTCGTGCCAACCGCAAGACAAATTATTATTATTATTATTATTATTTTCTCACCGTGCTCGGAATTAAATGCTGTTCTGATATACATGACAGGGTGCGAGATGGCCAAACCTTTAAAGACAGGGTTTCTGGAGAAATTAAACACAGCATACGATTGTGGAACACATGGTGCAAGGAGAATAGCAATATAGATGCGAGAAATGGAGCACTTTTTAATTCTTTTTAACGAAACCCAAATGGTTTCGTGTGGCACATAGAACGAATAAGAGTCCGTCGAACTTCTGTATTTCTGTTTTTAGGGTTTATTACCTATACCCATCGGAAAGCTTAGAGAAAGCTTTTGACAATGTTGACTGTAATACTCTCTTTCATATTCTAAAGGTGGCAGGGGTAAAATACAGGGAGCGAAAAGCTATTTACAATTTGTACAGAAACCAGATGGCAGTTGTAAGAGTCGAGGGACATGAAAGGGAAGCAGTGGTTGGGAAGGAAGTGAGACATGTTTGTAGCCTATCCCCGTTGTTATTAGATCTGTATATTGAGCAAGCAATAAAGGAAAGAAAAGAAAAAATCGGAGTAGGTATTAAAGTCCATGGAGAAGAAATAAAAACGTTGAGGTTCGCCGATGACATTGTAATTCTGTCAGAGGCAGCAAAGGACTCGGAAGAGCTGTTGAACGGAATGGACAGTGTCTTGAAAGGAGGATATAAGATGAACATCAACAAAAGCAAAACGAGGATAATGGAATGTAATCGAATTAAGTCGGATGATGTTTAGGCTATTAGATTAGGAAATGAGACGCTTAAAGTAGTAAAGGTGGTTTGCTATTTGGGGAGCAAAATAACTGATGCTCGAAGTAGAGAGGATATAAAATGTAGACTGGCAGTGGCAAGGGAAGCGTTTCTGAAGAAGAGAAATTTGTTAACATCGGGTATAGATTTAAGTGTGAGGAAGTCGTTTCTGAAAGTATTTGTATGGAGTGTAGCCAGGTATGTAAGTGAAACGTGGACGATGGATAGTTTACACAAGAAGAGAATAGAAGCTTTCGAAATGTGGTGCAACAGAAGAATGCTGAAAATTAGATGGGTAGATCACATAACTAATGAGGAAGTATTGAATAGAATTGGGGAGAAGAGGAGTTTTTGGCACAACTAGACAAGAAGAAGGTACCGGTTGGTAGGACATGTTCTGAGGAATCAAGGGATCACAAATTTAGCATTGGAGAGCAGCGTGGAGGGTAAAAATTGTAGAGGGAGACCAAGAGTTGAATACACTAAGCAGATTCAGAAGGATGTAGGTTGCAGTAAGTACTGGGAGATGAAGAAGCTTGCAGAGGGTAGAGTAGAATGGAGAGCTGCATCAAACCAGTCTTAGGACTGAAGACAACAACAACAAACCCATCGGAAATGAAATCTAAAATTAATAATATCAGCATTCCATAAAAGTTAATTCATAAAACATATTTGCTTTAAAAAAGTCCAGCTCGAAGCTCTCTGCTACGAAGAGCAATACGTGAGATTCTTTTCTAAGGGTCTGACAGTTGCTATACGCTTCATTTCTTATGTATCTGTTGTTTCTTAGATGATATACGCCACTACCGCGTGCAGGATTTCAAATTCGATACTGAAATGGATTTATCAAACTTACAGCTGTTCTATTATGCTACATAAATAAATAAATTAATAACGTTCATTTCAACGTGTTTTGTTTTATTTATTTCGCCGTACCATGATGCTGTTCCTCAGCTAACTATAAATCGTGTTGCTGGTTTCAGAAATCATTTTATTTTACGCCTGTGGAGTGTAACAACACTGAATATGAGGTTCTGTTAAATTCTGCCAATAGCTACAAGTTATAACGTAGCTAACAATATCTCATCGTAGTTTACAGCCTCTCCCATGACTATATTCTTTTTCGTTTGGAATGGTTTCATCATGTTCGGTGGCTCCGTAATCCGTGATTTATTCATTCACAGATAATTATGAAAATTATCGGATCCTAGCTCCTTAAGTAAGAGGACGTGGATGAATTTGTTTCCGTGAACTGGCCACTTCTTCGGTCACGGCTTTCTTTTGGCTTGTTACCTCTGAAACAGCGAAGGGAAAGCCCTGTTTTTGTTTCTATACAAAACTAAGCGCGATCTCGTATTACATAAACGCAGTGAACTTAAGATAAGCAAATCACGAAAACAAGGCGGCGGTGAAATCACTGCTTGCTGTCGGTCGAGAGGTGTGTAGGCTGACACGCAAGCGATACGTCCGTCTATCGGCCTATAAAATGGCGCGTGTGAAGGGGGCTGCTATCTGTCTCATTTATTGTCAAGACCTTCTTCTGTTATTTTTTTAAGGTTTCACTAATTTCACGCCTTGATGTGTGCAAGTTCTTTATTCAAAACGAACTTATCAACACATTTGGTCACTTATTACAGTTAAAAATCGTAGAACACGTTAGAAAGTTTGTTTTTTATTCCGTTTTAGCAGATGAAACCACTGACGTCTGACAAATGGGAGCATTTTCTCTCAGTGTACTTTACGTAGAGGAGCAAACTTTCAAACTCAGGGAAAATTTTCTGGCATTCATCCCCATTTAGGACTCACTGGAGCAGATCTGGCTAACACAACATTGAAGAACTTGTCAGAATTACGGCTTGGCCTATCAGAGAAAATCTACGGTTGGCCCTGTCTTCTTCACACACTCTAAATTCGTGTTTGTCAGATGCGAGCAAAATACCTTCTATAAGTCTGTGGATTCTTTCACTTATCAGCCAAAAGAACAGAAACACTGAAATCAATGATTTCTAAATGTTGTCCAGAACAAAAGAAAAAAGAAACTTATTTCACTGTGCGATATCGGATGGGTAGAAAGACACACGCAGTACTTTTATTTAAAGACATTTTGGAGGCTGTATTTCTCTCTCTTTGCAAAATAGAAGAGTAATTAAGTGACATAGCATCTAAGGCTCACATTATAAGTAATGCATTTCTTGTTAATATTTTTGTTTTGAGCCGGATGTTACCAATCACCCATAACTTATCTGAGTAGTTCCAAAACAAAAATATTGATCTTCCGCGGGCCTGACTGATGTTACAAGTATTTTACACCTTCTGTCACAGGAGAGGGAAAATGCAGATGACTCATTTAAAGCCTTGTATAATGAAGCGAAGACATTCGCTGCCAAACTTGACATTAAGGAAGAGATTTCAGGAATTGGTCGCCTTCAATATGCACGTAGCAACGTCCCTTACACCACAGAAGAAGAATACTATCGACGACCTGTTTACGTGCCATACCTGGACGGTTTTTGTAAATAACTTAAAAAATGCTTTGAATCTCACAAGGGAACAGTTGCATCCTTACAAAACATCCTTCCACAGTTAAGTATCACAACAGATTTCGGTTCGGTTGAAGTTGGTTATAATTTCTACGAAGAAGATTTGTCACATAAAGAAATACTGCAAAGTGAGTTTATGTTGTGGAAAGAAATGTGGAGTCAGGGAAATCCCCCAAATCTAAAAAAAACAGCTATGAGTTCTCTTAAAAAATGAGACAATACCTTCTTCGCCAACATTTATATCCTTCCAAAATTATTCGCAGTTCTTCCCGTTTGTCACGCAATCGAGAGTGAATTTTCTTCAGCCTGAGAAGACTGAAGACTTAACTTAGAACCAGTATATCTGAAAGTAGGCTTAACGGGCTTGAGTCATTTGCTTAGTGGAATCCTGAATAAAAGCAGCAGTCTTTAAAAAAATTACATTAACTACACAGGCAAACGAAAGTTTTTTTTTGAAAATCATTTTTTACTTTGATAGCTGATCTTTATAGATTTTTATGAGCTGAATCCAAATCTAGCCTCAGCTTTTTTTGTATCACCCACAGTTTTTGAGCAATATGTTTTCATTATATAGTATAAAAATCGTATGCTATACCGTAAACGGAGAAATTGATGAAACGTTTTGTTAAAAATTAAACGTGTTTTGTATTTACAGTAAGCTACTTAAAACAATGATATATGTTAATAGGGGTTTCACTTGTCAGTTGGAATTAGTTTGTATTTTCTTTCTCTTTTTTCATTGAGGCTTCTTGTGTAGCTTTTTCTATAATCAGTATATTAGATTAGATTAGATTAGTTTTTCGTTCCGTAGATCCGTATTGAGGACATCCTCGTGGATGTGGAACATCTCACATTAAAAAAAACTGAAATAACAATACAAACAGTATGAATATCTACAATAATCATTTGTTTCCATTAAAAAATTCGTCAATAGAGTACAAGGAGTTGGCCACTAGTAAGTCTTTCAGCCTCCTTTTAAACTGATCTTTATTTGTAACTAAATTTTTTATGTTTGGTGGCAAATTATGGAAGATGAGTGTTCCTGAGTAGTGGACCCCTTTTTGAACTAAAGTAAGTGCTTTTAAGTCCTTGTGCTGATCATTTCTGTTCCTGGTATTCTATGTATGAACTGAACTGTTTGTTGGAAAAAAGAGGTATATTATTTAGGACAAATTTCATTACGGAATAAATATACTGAGAGGCAGTAGTTAGTATACCCACTTCTTTGAAGAAGTTTCTACAGGACGTCCGTGACTTTTCTCCACAAATAATACGTATTACACGCTTTTGGACTGTGAAAACTTTTGTTTGACTTGAAGAGTTACCCCAAAATATTATACCATATGACATTACGGAATGAAAATAGGCCAAGTATGCAAGCTTTTTCATTTTTATGTCCCTATGTCTGCTAACACTCGAATTGCAAATACAGATTTGTTAAGGCGTTTCTGCGGTTCTGTGGTCGCTTGCTGAACACCAGAAAATGGTTCTGTTGGAATAGAATTTAAATCATCGGGTGGTTGAGGAACCGGGAAATCTACACCATACCGTACTGGTCGGATTGGGGACGGAAGGTTAGGGTAGCTTATTACTTTATTGTTTTTCGAATTATGACCAGTAATACTAACACTGCAAAAGTTGGAATCATCTGAAAGATTTCTTGCTTCCCTCCGAATCATAGGAACAGCAAATATAAGGCTTTTTTTCTCTCTTTTCTGCACACACACACACACACACACACACACACACACACACACACACACACACACACACACGTAACATACCTTATGCGGCGTCCAAGATTTAACTTCATCACCAAGTTTAGATCCAAAGAATGAAAGATAAACGTTTCCACAAAGCCTGTAATGTTTCTTTGGTGTTTTTAATCACAAATATAAGACAAACTGTCAGCAGAATTTTTACAATTAGGATTAGACATTGTACTGAGCACATCTACAGGAAACGGGAAAGTGAGGTTAAGTCGACAGGGAACAAAACACCATCTGTTAACACAAAAATAGAATCGACCTTTTTTTTTTGCAGTGTTCCCAACGTCATCTATATTCATTACACCTCAGTTTTGAACTATATAAAAGTTGTTAAATTCTTTAAAAATCGCTTAATTTATTACAATGCGAAGAAATGGTGGGCTATACAGTTTTTGAAGTATCATATTTAGATTTACCACCCTAAAAAAAAACATAAGAATAAGGAATTTACAGCAAACAGGTTTTTCCATCGTTGGCTTGTGTTATCCATAACCCTCGCAGTTTCTTCCCATGACATATAGATCTTACGTTAGGATTTCTTCTGGCTGTTCTATTGTAGTAAACCTTGTTGCAAGTATCCAGTCATAGGCGTAACCGGGTTTCCCTGATTTTGTTTTTGACAGGTCTGCAAGGTACGAGCCGGAATGACGTGGTGCATACGTTAGTTTCCTTGCAGCACTGGTGTCTGGTGAACAAAAAAAAACTAATGAATGAAACAGAATGACGTTATTCACGGCTCAGGCTGTTTTTGGACGGTGAAGGGTGCCCACGAAGAATATAAGCTAAGTACACTACTGGCCATTAAAAAAGCTACACTACGAAGATAACGTGCTACAGACGCGAAATTCAACCGACAGGAAGAAGATGCTGTGATATGCAAATGATTTGCTTTTCAGAGCATTCACACAAGGCTGGCGCCAGTGACGACACCTACAACGTGCTGACATGAGGAAAGTTTCCAACCGATTTCTCATACACAAACAGCAGTTGACCGCCGTTGCTTGGTGAAACGTTGTTGTGATGCCTCGTGTAAGGAGTGCAATCTCGTTTCCGACTTTGATAAAGCCTATCGCGATTGCGGTTTATCGTATCGCCACATTGCTGCTCGCGTTGGTTGAGATCCAACGACTGTTAGCAGAATATGGAATCGGTGAGTTCAGGAGGGTAATACGGAACACCGTGCTGGATCCCAACGGCCTCGTATCACTAGCAGTCAAGACGACGGGCATCTCATCCGCATGGCTGTAAGGGATCGTGCAGGCACGTCTAGATCCCTGACTCGACAGACGGGGACGTTTGCAAGACAACAACCATCTGCACGAACAGTTCGACGACGTTTGCAGCAGCACGGACTATCAGCTCGGAGACCGTGGCTGCGGTTATCCCTGACGGTGCGTCACAGACAGGAGCGCCTGCGATTGTGTACTCAACGACGAACCTGGGTGCACGGATGGCAAAACGTCATTTTTTCGGATGATTCCAGGTTCTGTTTACAGCATCATGATGGTCGCATCCGTGTTTGGCGACATCGCGGTGAACGCACATCGGAAGCGTGTATTCGTCATCGCCATACTGGCGTATCACCCGGCGTGACGGTATGCTGTGTCATTGCGGCACTTGGAACAGTGGACGTTACGTTTCAGATGTGTTACGACCCGTGGCTCTACCCTTCATTCGATCCCTGCGAAACCCTACATTTCAGCAGGATAATGTACGACCACATGTTGCAGGCCCTGTACGGGCCTTTCTCGATACAGAAAATTTTCGACTGAGGCCCTGGCCAGCACATTCCACAGATCTCTCACCAACTGAAAACGTCTGGTCAATGGTGGCCGAGCAACTGGCTCGTCACAATACGCCAGTCACTACTCTTGATGAACTGTGGTATCGTGCTGAAGTTGCATGGGCAGCTGTACCTGTACACGCCATCCAAGCTCAGTTTGACTCAATGTCCAGGAGTATCAAGGCCGTTATTACGGTCAGAGGGGTTGTTCTGAGTACTGATTTCTCAGGATCTATGCACCCAAACAGCGTGAAAATGTAATTACATGCCAGTTCTCGTATAATATATTTGTCCAATGAATACCAGTTTATCATCTGCATTTCTTCTTGGTGTAGCAATTTTAATGGGCAGTAGTGTGTTTTGTCGGACTTCATGACGGCAGTCAGAGAAGGAAAGGCGCAGGTAAAATACCCTTCAGACGAAGGCAGCTTAGCGGAGGCGGGTCCTCACACAGGAGATTAAATCAGCGAGGCAACGGTTGGTGCCGCGTATTCTCGCATTAATCCGCGGCTCCGCTCTGCACGAGAGATACAGTAGCTGACTTTTCGGACGTGAGGCGCTCGTCACGCCGTGCAATGCAGTGTGGTGTGGGGCAGAAGCACATCTCATCCCCCCCTCCCATCCACACCCCGTACCCCCTTGTCGAGCCCTAATGGACGGATTAATTACGGATTACGTTGCGTGTGCTGGGCTCTCCTTCTGCTTGCAGCATGGGGGAAGGGAATGGAAGGGAAGGGAAGGGCGGAGGTACTACAAAGGGAACAGCCCTTCTGTGCAGGGCTAGCTTCCGGTCTATTTGCAGCAGTAATAATACTACAATAATTTAAACGAGAAAGAGAGGCAGCGGGGTTGACGATACAGATAAAAGAATACTAAGAAAACAGAAGTAATGCCAAAACTGAGCCTGTTAAATGGATCGCTGCGACAGATGGTATAGCAGTTTCTGCACTCGTCTGCACACAGCAAGGATTGCTGCGCATGTGATGGTGAAATTTGATCAAAGAGTCGGATATCACAGACATAACGAACACAGGCAACGCGATCATTACTGAGAAACATCTTGCAAGATAATATCACTGTAATCAGTAATTGGAAGTGTAAATGTTCGTACAAGCTCCCTTTTTTTTACAAAAAAAATGGCCCTGAGCACTATCCGACTTAACTTCTGAGGTCATCAGAACTACTTAAACACTAACTAACCTACGGACATCACACACATCAATGCCCGAGGCAGGATTCGAACCTGCGAGCGCAGTGGTCGCTCGGTTCCAGGCTGTAGCGCCTAGAACCGCACGGCCACTCCGGCCGGCCGCTCCTCCTTCAGATCCAGAGCAAACAGCTTCTTATATCTGTGTAGTCCATGGAGAGATAGATGCTGGTGCCTCCTTGCATATTGCAGTTAAGTTGTTATTTCAACTTAAAGTTTCATCTATTATTATTCCCAATGGTCTTTACTTAGGAACAGAAGTTAATATTTGTCCTATTTAGGTTTAAAGATGGTACGGATGTCCGATATTACTGGGTAATGAGCCAAGAATGACCAACAAGTACCGCTTGGGTTTTGGATTGGTTGAACATTATCCCTATACTCTGTGCCTCATTTAGATAGTGCACACAGGTCAGTACTGAGATTCTCGACAACTGTCTTCTGGTTTATAGGTTTTGGCACATCGATACAACTGGATGTCGTCAGAATATCTCAGTAACGTGCACCTAAATGAGATAATGATGTAAGTCTCTATCCGAGGTGATTAACAACTTCTTCAAAACGCTACATGACTCCAGTTTTGAGATCGCATGTCCATTTACAGGGTGCCAGTTACTGAAACATATGGAAATAAGCTCTAAGGGGGGTAGGAAGTCAAACCGGCCGACTTGGAGCAGGAGAGGCATCACAGGACATTTTAATTTCCACTGTCTATACTTCTACAAGTGAAGTCATAAAACTTTGTCAGTATCACCACGAAGGCTCAGGATTCACACTCATTGCAGTGGAACTTCGAAAACATGACAATTTTTTTTTACACGTGAAATTTCATCATTTTTTCACTTACTAATGGCTGCATTTGTTGCTATAGGCACACTTTTCTTCATAAGTTAGATTCTTCGATTAATTTTGCACAGCATACATACCATACTTACAGGTGTACGAAATTCTAGAATTTATTTAATATGTGAAAAAGCAAATGAGCTGCTATATTTTAACGTTCATGTTTAGAAAATACACAAATTTTATAGTTAATTACCTCAATTTTTACCACAGTTTTTAATAGATTTGAAAAATTTTAGAGTTTCATACTCCTTTAAGTATGGTTTGAATGTTGTGCAAAATTAAGAAAAGAAAATTAAGAAATGAAGAAAAGTGTACCTATAGCAACAAATGCTGCCATTAGTAAATGAACAAAATGATGAAATTTCAGATGTAAAAAGAATTACTTCGTTATGTTTTCGAACTTTACTATGAGTGTAAATTCAGAATCCTTCCTGGTATGCTGACGAAGTTTTATGAATTTATTTGTAAAAGTATAGACAGTGCAAATTAAAATGTCCTGTAGTGCCTTCCTTCTCCAAGTCGGCCAGTTTGACGTCCTACCCTACCCCCTTAAATTAGTTACAAGCCACTGCGTGCATACACTTTATTCAACACGTAAAAGCTCCATAGATATTTGTATTTAGGTTATGACATGGCCATGTCTGTTATCATTGGCGATAATGTGGCGCAGACGAATAGAGAAATTCTGCATGCCCCGCTGAAGTTTCGGAACATCAATGCCGTCGACGACCTCCTGAATTGCTGTTTTCAGCTCAGCAATGGTTTTCGGGTTACCGTTGTACACCTAGTCTTTATTATAGCCCCACAGAAAGGAGTCGCATATGTTCATACCTGGAGAATGTAGCGGTCAATGGAGGCCCATGCCAGTGGCCTCTGTGTACCCCAGAGCGATATTGCGGTTCCCAAAGTGCCCCTCCAGGACATGAAACACTCTCCTGCTTCGATGGGGTCGAGTTCCGTCTTGCGTCAACCGCATCTTGTCGAAATCAGGGTCACTTTGGATAACAGGGATGAAATCGTCTTCCAAAGCCTTCACGTACCGTTCGATAGTCACCGTGCTGTTCTAAACATTCATGGTGGTGTCTGATTGTTCTATATCGTGGCTCCCTACCACTTTCGCGCAACGACGCTCTGAGCGTGTTTTTTAGGGAATTGACTAGTTTGAACCTGGGACCTGTTGCTGGTAAGGAGACGCCAGACCACACATGACATGCAGAATTCAGAAGAGTTCAGTGAGACTAGCGATGATATAACCAAATACTAAATGATCTCTGCGTCAGCTCCACTGCACTCCCTGTAAAAGAATCTTAATGCTAACTAAATTTAGTGGATAGGGTTCAAGGCTTTCCTATTTTTAGTTAGCTGGTAAAATAAAGTAGAAAAAGCAGTTAAGTTTACCATTGGAAATTTTATTCTACTCACAAAACAGCGTTTATAAATTGCACTATTGATAAAAGGAAATGTTTTAATACAGGATGGTAAAAACCAACTGCGTTCAACAAAAATGTGAACGAATATTCCCTGAATGGGTTTCCAAGTTCTACAATCGATCGATGGATGACCTATGCCATATCACATCTATAATCTAGGTTTAAATTAAGTTTCACAAAAGAGAAAACTATCAAAATGGTCTACAGTGACCCTCAATTATCTTTAATTACTTATCTAACTTGTCGTAAGTTACAGTGGCTGATGTGGCTTCTCAATAACTATATAACAGAGAAATCATCGCGTCTCAGATTTTTACTTCAAGTGGCAAATGTGAACACCATGAGTTTTAATTAACGATCGACACTAGTATTACCGAAAAAGGGGTGTAACAGATGAGACTTCTGCAGTTCTGAGTGAAGCCTTATGCGCTCAAAAATGTGGCATCGCGTGCGTTCATTACCTTGTCGGTGTTTAGGCAGCGTCAGGGCGGCGGCGGGCGGCACATCTCCGCTCACATCGCCATCTCGGAAGCAACTCTTTCCTAACTTATCCTTACTACAATTTACCGAAGTTGGTTTAAAAAAAAACTATCTGGCTGTGTTTTCATCTGACCAATCATGTGGTCTCAATGTTAACTTTAAGCTCCGCCTACAAAAACTCTGTCTATCCAATGAGAAACGTTATACTTTTCGTGGTGGGGCAATGTTTTAAAAGTTTGCAACGTAACAGAGACGCAAAAAAGTCTCACGCTAAAACGTGTGGGTGGTAGTCTTAAAGGTAGGATGGCGACGTGGGTGTCCAGTCTGTCCCTTATCGTAGGGCCTTCTAGCTTAACACAGTTCTGCTCTCGGCCTCTGTTCTCGTTTCTCCCCTCAGAACTGCGTCGGTCTCACGGTGGGAAGGTACGACATGCATTTAGGCATTCTTGTGTTAGTCTGTGGTATTCAATTTGCTCTCTCGTTACTCGTATTACTTTGGTTAATTTAATGTCACGATTTATTCGAAGCTCTGTGACATACTACTGGATTTGCTTATGATGTCAGGGTTTTCATGGAAGGTGTTGGATTTGCCTGACACCTTACACTGTCAAGGATTGTCACACCTTGACGCACCACACAGTCACCTATTGAGAGTGAAGAGACTTCTCGATCGCGAAATGCGGATTGTCAGTGCCCCAAATGAGCCCGTTTTCGTTATTGACGAATCCATCCAAATGAAAGTGGTCTTCGTCTCTAAACCATACCCTACATCCGTGTACTAACTGCTATCAGTTTCATATAGTTCAATAATTGTCACCAAGTATCTTGAAGTCGTCAGACCTGTTAGATAAAAACTTCGCTGACGAGCATCCCTACCCCCAGGCCCTATACTGTCTCACGTGGGACCACTATACATTCCGAGTGTCGCCGAAATATGGAGTTTGCATGATTCAACCAACCGGCCTTGTCGTTACTCTCAAAGACGAACCGATGAAACTGTCACCTGCTGATAATGTTGTCTCACACTCGTACACGTCATCTCCGTGTCCTTCACAGCAATCATTCGACATCTTACGCTGTTAACTTCTCATGTACGAAGTTAAGTCAATTATTACTCGCGAAGTAGTAGGGTCAGTTTGAATAATGCAGATGAAATCATCGTCGAAACTTCACCTACTGTTCGGTAGTCACTATGCCATCAAGCAGTTATTCCGTGGTGGACATTGCACAGTATGAAGTCATCCGTTGAGGGTGAAGAGACCTCTCGATCGGGAAATGCGGATTCTCAGTCCCCCATACAAGCCAGTTTTGCTTATTGACGAACCCGTCAAAAAGAAAGAGGGCTTCGTCGATAGATTAGATTAGATTAGATTAATACTTGTTCCATAGATCATGAATACGACACTTCTGTAGAAGATATTACATTACACAAAATATTTCATGACATTTATGTTTAAGTTGTTGTTGCTGTTTCTTTTTTTCGCCCCAATTTATATCTAAAAATTCAGCCAATGAGTAGAAGGAGTTGTCATCTAGAAATTCTTTTAATTTATTTTTAAATGTTAGTTGGCTATCTGTCAGGGTTTTGATGCTGTTTGGTAGGTGACCAAAGACTTTTGTGGCAGCATAATTTACGCATTTCTGTGCCAAAGTCAGATTTAACCCTGCATAGTGAAGATCATCCTTTCTCTCGGTATTATAGCTATGCACAGTGCTATTACTTTTGAACTGGGTTGGATTATTAACAACAAATTTCGTAAGTGAATATATATACTGTGAGGTTAGTGTGAGGATCCCTAGATCCTTAGATACACTCCTGGAAATTGAAATAAGAACACCGTGAATTCATTGTCCCAGGAAGGGGAAACTTTATTGACACATTCCTGGGGTCAGATACATCACATGATCACACTGACAGAACCACAGGCACATAGATACAGGCAACAGAGCATGCACAATGTCGTCACTAGTACAGTGTATATCCACCTTTCGCAGCAATGCAGGCTGCTATTCTCCCATGGAGACGATCGTAGAGATGCTGGATGTAGTCCTGTGGAACGGCTTGCCATGCCATTTCCACCTGGCGCCTAAGTTGGACCAGCGTTAGTGCTGGACGTGCAGACCGCGTGTGACGACGCTTCATCCAGTCCCAAACATGCTCAGTGGGGGACAGATCAGGAGATCTTGCTGGCCAGGGTAGTTGACTTACACCTCCTAGAGCACGTTGGGTGGCACGGGATACATGCAGACGTGCATTGTCCTGTTGGAACAGCAAGTTCCCTTGCCGGTCTAGGAATGGTAGAACGATGGGTTCGATGACGGTTTGGATGTACCGTGCACTATTCAGTGTCCCCTCGACGATCACCAGAGGTGTACGGCCAGTGTAGGAGATCGCTCCCCACACCATGACGCCGGGTGTTGGCCCTGTGTGCCTCGGTCGTATGCAGTCCTGATTGTGGCGCTCACCTGCACGGCGCCAAACACGCATACGACCATCATTGGCACCAAGGCAGAAGCGACTCTCATCGCTGAAGACGACACGTCTCCATTCGTCCCTCCATTCACGCCTGTCGCGACACCGCTGGAGGCGGGCTGCACGATGTTGGGGCGTGAGCGGAAGACGGCCTAACGGTGTGCGGGACCGTAGCCCAGCTTCATGGAGACGGTTGCGAATGGTCCTCGCCGATACCCCAGGAGCAACAGTGTCCCTAATTTGCTGGGAAGTGGCGGTGCGGTCCCCTACGGCACTGCGTAGGATCCTACGTCTTGGCGTGCATCCGTGCGTCGCTGCGGTCCGGTCCCAGGTCGACGGGCACGTGCACCTTCCGCCGACCACTGGCGACAACATCGATCTACTGTGGAGACCTCACGCCCCACGTGTTGAGCAATTCGGCGGTACGTCCACCCGGCCTCCCGCACGCCCACTATACGCCCTCGCTCAAAGTCCGTCAACTGCACATACGGTTCACGTCCACGGTGTCGCGGCATGCTACCAGTGTTAAAGACTGCGATGGAGCTCCGTATGCCACGGCAAACTGGCTGACACTGACGGCGGCGGTGCACAAATGATGCGCAGCTAGCGCCATTCGACGGCCAACACCACGGTTCCTGGTGTGTCCGCTGTGCCGTGCGTGTGATCATTGCTTGTGCAGCCCTCTCGCAGTGTCCGGAGCAAGTATGGTGGGTCTGACACACCGGTGTCAATGTGTTCTTTTTTCCATTTCCAGGAGTGTAGTTTGAGCCGTAGTTGGGTTGTTATTGCTGGTACAGTGTGCGTTCACAAGCGCTATACGCTCAGAAATGCTGTACTGTGCAAATGGCCGACAACAACAAAGCGCCGGCCGGAGTGGCCGAGCGGTTCTAGGCGCTAGAGTCTGAAACCGCGTGACCGCTACAGTCGCAAGTTCGAATCGTGCCTCGGGCATTGGTGTGTGTGATGTCCTTAGGTTAGTTAGGTTGAAGTAGTTCTACGTCCTAGGGGACTGATGACTTCAGCAGTTAAGTTCCATAGTCCTCAGAGCCATTTGAACCATTTTGAACCAAAAAAATTGCGTGCGCTTGCGCATACTAATTCCCATCATGCCTCTCGGCCAATCGTGCAGTTTGATGGTCCTAACGCAAGCCGTCCAGAAGTTATGCCTCTTCTATTTCGTATAGTTCGCTAACCTGTAGGTGATCACTAATGGAGGGAAATTTACTGGAGCTAATTCGCCGGAATGCAGGGCTGCGCGTAGCGTCTCCAAGTGGGAAGCGGCGCTGTAGAGATTTCGGCCGGGGAAGGCCGGGGAAGGAATCCCGCTGCCTGGAACTGTTTCGCGCCCACTCGTCGGACACTCGAGGTGGTGCTCAGGAGCTCACCGCGTGTCTGGACTCCAGACGGCGAGGAGGAGGTCCAGGACTGGATGCAAAGTGGTGCGCTGGATACGGGGCCCCTCCTGGGCTGAGAGTCCAGTGCGGGTGGAGGAGGGGGTGGTACTCGGCAGAGTCCGTCTGGGCCCGAGCTGCCTCTGATGGCGGCTCGAGAGGGCGGCCATCGTGTCCGGCACAGCCACGATACTGCGAGCCGGCGTCGAGTGGCCAGAGGCTGAAGAGGCGCTCCTGCAGCTTAGGCGAAATTTGGCTCACCGCTCGACGGTCATGAGGTGTTCGCGATTCGACTCGGCAGTATGAAGCAGAACGGTTTATCGCAGAAGTATGCAAGCTTCCCAGACTAGTGGTGCCTACCGTGGTCACCTCCTTGACTGAATTGGTGGTGCTTTCGTACTGACGAGACGTTTCCATGCTCTGTGGATGTCTATCGTTAATAACCCAGAGTGCGACGTTATCTGCAATAACCTCAGTGACTCAGAAACGCCACACTAGAAGTAGTCTTTTATTTCTTCTCCGTTATTCCTTTTAACATATGCCTCGTGCGTACGTCAGAGTTTGAACTAATCAAGCATTCTGTACCAGAGGGCTCTACATTCTACATCTACATGTACATCCATACTCCGCAAGCCACCTGACGGTGTGTGGCGGAGGTACCTTGAGTACCTCTATCAGTTCTCCCTTCTATGCCAGTCTCGTATTGTTCGTGGGAAGGAGGATTGTCGGTACGCCTCTGTGTGGGCTCTGATTTTATCCTCACGGTCTCTGCCAGATATGCGTAGGAGGGAGCAATATACTGCTTGACTCCCCGGTGAAGGTATGTTCTCGAAACTTTAACAAAAGCCCGTACCGAGCTACTGAGCGTCTCTCCTGCAGAGTCTTCCACTGGATCATCTCCGTAACGCTTTCGCGATTACTAAATGATCCTGTAACGAAGCGCGCTGCTCTCCGTTGGATCTTATCCATCTCTTCTACCAAACCTATCTGGTACGGATCCCGCACCGCTCAGCAGTATTCAAGCAGTGGGCGAGCAAGCGTACTGTAACCTACTTCCTTTGTTTTCGGATTGCATTTCCTTAGGATTCTTCCAATGAATCTCAGTCTGGCATCTGCTTTAGCGACGATCAACTTTGTATGATCATTCCATTTTAAATCACTCCTAATGCGTACTCACAGATAATTTATGGAATTAACTGCTTCCAGTTGCTGACCTGCTATTTTGTAGCTAAATGATAAGGGATCTATCTTTCTATGTATTCGCAGCACATTACACTTGTCAACATTGAGATTAAATTGCCATTCCCTGCACCATGCCTCAATTCGCTGCAGATCCTCCTGCATTTCAGTACAATTTTCCATTGTTACGTCCTCTCGATATACTACAGTATCATCCGCAAAATGCCTCAGTGAACTTCCGATGTTACCCACAAGGTCATTTACGTATATTGTGAATAGCAACGGTCCTACTACATTCCTCTGCGGCACACCTGAAATCACTCTTACTTCGGAAGACTTCTCTCCATTGAGAATGACATGCTGCGTTGTTATCTAGAAACTCTTCAATCCAATGGCACAATTGATCTGATAGTCCGTATGCTCTTACTTTGTTCATTAAACGACTGTGGGGAACCTATCAAACGCCTTGCGGAAGTCAAGAAACACGGCATCTACCTGTGAACCCGTGTCTAAGGCCCTCTGAGTCTCGTGGACGAATAGCGCGAGCTGGGTTTCACACGATCGTCTTTTTCGAAACCCATGCTGATTCCTACAGAGTAGATTTCTAGTCTCCAGAAAAGACATTATACTCGAACATAATACGTGTTCCAAAATTCTACAACTGATCGACGTTAGAGATATAGGACTATAGTGCTGCACATGCGTTCGACGTCCCTTCTTGAAAACGGGGATGACCTGTGCCCTTTTCCAATCCTTTGGAACGCTACGCTCTTCTAGAGACCTACGGTACACCGCTGCGAGAAAGGGGGGGGGGGGGGGGCAAGTTCCTTCGCGTACTCTGTGTAAAATAAACTGGTATCCCATCAGGTCCAGCGGCCTTTCCTCTTTTGAACGATTTTAATTGTTTCGCTAACCCTCTGTCGTCTATTTCGATATCTACCATTTTGTCATCTGTGCGACAATCTAGAGAAGGAATTACAGTCCATTCTTCGTCATATCCTTATATATAAAATTCTCGTGTCACAGTGTTAGCTGCCATACTCCTCCGAAACGGCTCGATCGATTCGGATGAAATTTTACATGTATATTCGGTAGGTCTGAGAATCGGACGTAATCTATTTTCCATACCCCTAAGCGATAAGGGTGGTCCAACCCAAAAAAATTTCTTTTTTTGGATAGAAATTTTTGTTTTTATTTTTTTATGACGTGGCATTACAAAATACACGCAACATTAAATTTACACCCTTCTACCACAAACCCTATTTTTTAATAGGTATTTTAGTAATTTAATAATTTTCAACCCATTTGATAACTGACCAATTATCAGTTGATCAGTTAGCCCGCCAGGTGTGTACCAGTGGTAGTCTTTCACTATTTGATAGATATCTAATTGAAGAAAACGTACCGAAAGCAACGACTCGAATATCCCTCTCTGAATCGACTTAACTAGACCGAGAAGTTTAACTAGGTAGCACGCGGCATTCGCCAAACCGACATTTAGGCCCTGCTCACACGCATCGATTTTTATCGTACGGAAATATATCGCACGATCAAATTCTTTTAGTGGGACAAAGAAGTTCCTACGTTCTCCTTTGTTCCTCTAAAAGAATTTAATCGTACTACGTTTGTATGTACGACAAAAATCGATGCGTTTGTGCTTGGCCTTATTCATAATACTGGCGAACGCCTTTCGACACGAAATATCCGCTATGTTTGTATGCTCATGGACGAGCTGTGTATCGGCTGCAATTGTTAAATCCGCGTGATTTACCATAGAAACGCTACAACTAATAGTGACCGATTAAGCCTTTTCTAGCTCCCTATACAGTTGAAGATCTAGAGATGACAGCTGTACTTGTCGAAATTGGCCAGTAAGAAAATAGATTTGAACGCGATCCTGGCTACAAAAAATTCCTTTTAAGTACATAGAGATTGCTCCTTCTCATTTCTCATTATGAGAAACGTCAATCAGATGTACATAAGACGTTACAAAAGCGTAAAATAAAGACGGCTGTCACAAAGAAGGCACATAACTATGCCATAAGACAAATCTATTAAGACAAACAATCTCATTTTTAAATGAAAATTACAACACACTGGATCATTACAGTATGATGATGATGATGATGATGATGATGATGATTGGTTTGTGGGGCGCTAAACTGCGCGGTCATCAGCGCCCGTACAGTTTCCCAATCTTTGCTCAGTCCAATCTTGCCACTTTCATGAATGATGAGGACACACAAACATCCAGTCATCTCGAGGCAGGTGAAAATCCCGAACACCGCCCGGAATCGAACCTGGGACCCCGCGAGGCCACGACCTGCGGACCCGTCATCAAACAACCCAAATAAATTGGCCTCTTATTATTGTAGAAGAAAGAAAAACATGACGTAAACTAGTAAGATTAGAAGGCGAAATGTGATGGCAGACAATCATTTATCGTTACAATGTATACGAAAAGGAAGTCCCAAACAATAAATTGCTGCAACGGAGTCAAAACAAAATGAAATGAAAATATTTCTTCTCTATTACCGCCCTTATGTCATCGCTGTCTTGGACGTTTCAATTAGATACCTTAGGCGAGAATCTCTATTCATTTACCTTCTTTCACGTATCAAGACCCGTACCTTTGTATTGCAGATCGTAACACGTCTTTATACTTTGAAACGGCATCGCCAGAATATGTATGCCCTGTTCCGTAACATGGCAACTTCATCAAACAAATGACGTCGATTCCTCAGTAACTTCTTTTCTGCAGCAGTAAAACATTTGATAAATACAGTTAAACATTGCGAAAGGAGATATTTACATAATGAATTCACCTATTTATTCAGAGATAAGGCTGCAGTTCACAATATGTTCTGGTAGCGCACTGAAATCTACATACTGAAACAAGTATAAATGGCGATTTTTTATATGTGGAACCTCAATATGTACACACTGTAGTGTGTCGGATGTTTTCTCTCCACGTCCAAGAGTCTGCCCACATTACTTAGTGGACTACACCTGTCAATGTAGACTAACTTTTTTGCGTCCACGTGTCCATACTTCAACACTAGACCTGCTGCTCAGTCGAATATAATCATTAATGGTTTGCTATGGGCACATGTGCTTCAAGGTACTAACCAATACTATTTTAATGGCTATAATAACTCGTCTACAAATGACATAAATCGTAAATACTGTTGTAATGTTGTTCAGCCCACCGGGATCAGTCAGCAACAGAAATATCTGCACTTATAACCATTACAACCTGTATACTGTATATGCATCTTTCTTGTATGGCGATTATAAAACAAAAGATGAATATTCCGTTTCCATTGGAGAAAACAAGGAAACGTCAGCAGCGATACAACTTCTCTAAGACAGCGTGAAACTAAACGGTAAGTTCACTGTGACTACTGCAGGTTTCAGTTGCGGATGTTCTATAGTTTCTAATATCCACCAATAACCTCCCAGTTTCAACGTCAGGAGATATATATCTTGTCCTTCGTCGGACATACAGGGTGTGGACAAAAATACCGAAACCCAAAAGCACAGCACATACGGAATACGAAAACCGTTGGCTTTGAAAACAGGCTTCAGTTGTCTTGAAATGGATAAATATACGTCCGGTATGGTTTTGAAGGGAATCTTATACCATTATTTCTGCAAATGGCGACAAGTTTAGGTAACAATGACGGAGGTGGAGAAAGATCACCCACTCTTCTCTCCGAAGTTCACCACAAAGGCTAAATACGAGGGTCGATCAATAAGTAAAGTTTTTTTTTTTTTTCTCACAACATATTTATTGTTAGGAGTCAGAATTTGGTGACAATATACGAGGGCTATTAGGAAATTAAGGAACGATAGGTCGCGAACTGGAAACCACACCACGTGGCTGCTACAGTCGCAGGCTGGAATCTTGCCCCAGGCATCGACGTGCGTGACGTCCTTCGGTTATTGAGGTTTAAGTGGTTCTAAGTCTAGTGGACTGATGAGCTCAGATATTAAGTCCCATAGTGCTTGGAGTCATTCGAACCACTTGGAAATCAGAGTGAAAATCGAAACTGTTTTATTTGCAACAGTTAGCTACACCTTCCAGCTGCTTCTCTACACAGTCGCCGCTCACACTTAGACATCTGTCGTAGCGTTGCACCAACTTTTCAATTCCCTCGTTATAGAAAACAGCCGCCAGTGCTTTTCCACAACTTTCTACCCTGGACTACAGCTCGTTGTCTGTGTCAAAATATTGTCTTCATAGCCAGAGGTTCATTTGAGCAGAGGTGAACCTCAAGGGTAGCCAGTTACGGGCTGTATTGTGGGTGATCAAACACTTCCCATCGAAAACGCCGCAGGAGCATCTTCATTGCCCCTGCAGAGTGCGGCCGAGAATGCCGTGTAGAACGAACCGCTTAACAGTTGCGTTATGTGGATTGCATAGCTTCAGGCGAAATCTTTCGCCAGATCCTCATACTTGACGGGAGACGCTAATTTCTAGCCATCTTTAAGTTCTCACTGTGAGCTCAGAACTGAAAACAGCGACATGATGCGATCGACACAGTGCCCAACGCATCTGTGCAAAGCTTCATCAGATTTTCACTGTATTTTCCAGATACCTGGTAAAAGATCTTGTCCTGTTGGTGTAGCCATGTTTTCACTGCGTGTCTGACACTCTCGTCATCTTCAAAGCGTGTTTCCCGTAGAGAATATTTAAGTGGCTCAAAGAGACAGATGTCCGAGGGTGTCACGTCTGGACTGTATGGTGGATGAGGCAATGATGTCTAATCCGGACACGGCTGATCATCGAGCTCTGTTTCTGCACTCCCTGAGGCTGTAACTTTCTTTACCCATCGCCCAACTGTACTTCCATCAACTGCAGCATTGCCATACTCTGCACACAGACGTTTATGGATGTTCAGCACGGTTCCTTTTTCTGCACACAAGAATAACGATACGCTGCTTGCAAGGTGAGACGTATGTTGACGCCATTTTGAAGCTGCACTATGACTCTGCCATCTGCCAGAACGCTTCGAAACTTCACCGGCGCACAGATCAAACATCAAATGTGAAGCACCAACAAGTACGTTTGTCTATGTATATTAATGTCTTTTTAAAAATGGTTCAAATGGCTCTGAGCACTATGAGACTTAATATCTGTGGCCATCATTCCCCTAGTACTTAGAACTACTTAAACCTAACTAACCTAAGGACATCACACACATCCATGCCTGAGGCAGGATTCGAACCTGCGACCGTAGCAGTCGCGCGGCTCCGGACTGAGCGCCTAGAACCGCTCGGCCACAGCGGCCGGCCGGCTTTTTAAAAAGACACTACTTATTGAACGACCCTCGTAATATTGAAATCTGGTGACTTTGGCGAACAAGGTAGATGTGACGGTTAATCCTCGTAATCACAAAAGCAGTCCTAGACGATGTGAAGTGTTTGAACAGGGGATTTCTTGCCTTGGAGCTATGGATCACCATTGGGGAACAAATACTCTACCATCCGAAGGACCCGATAAGTCAAAATGGCTACATAATGCTCTGCAGTAACGCGATCTTTCATATGCGCATCGAATACCACGACGTGGGTGGCCAAATCTTCACAAGACCCCACCATCTTTCACTTTTCTCAGGTAAACTCGGCCAGGAGCTGGAAACAATGTGAAACAATATAGATCTGACAAAATGATTATCGTCCACTGCTCCGGAGGCCAGATTTTATCACCCTCGCACGACGTTACGGACATTTGAGTTATTGATGAATGGTACCGAGGTTCCGACTCGTCACTTCCCTGTTTATGGAACTCATTTCGTGTCGTTTTGGTGCCGACAGGGGTGAAGACTCCGACATTCATTTGTGCTGTGACTCTTGAAGCTGTCTTCCTCTCATTTTTCGTCACAACCCTCTTCAATGACCTTCCGTCACGTTCTGCCAGTACACATTTACGTCCACGCTGTACGAAAGGCGTTCAAAAAGTTTTGCACAGTCTTCTAAATTTTTTTTTATTTTTTGCAGGAAGATTATCAGTTTTTTTTTGTGAACATACTTGGAAGATTTAGCTATACATTGAGCCTGCCGAATGAAGCCTGCATCTGCTGTTACGCATCTGCTGTTACGCATCCCTCGGTATGTTGGCAAAAATACTTGTTCAAAACCGGTGGTAGGCACAAAACGTCTTCCGAGATTGTCCTAAATGCATTCTCCGAAAATTATTTAGAGCAGTTAGTCCACGAACCCACGCGAATTGTAAATGGTTGCGAAAACACACTTGACCTCTTGGCCACAAACAATCCAGAGCTGATAGAGAGCATCATGACTGATACAGGGATTAGTGATCACAAGGTCATTGTAGCTAGGCTCAATACCATTTCTTCCAAATCCATCAGAAACAAACGCAAAATAATTTTATTTAAAAAAGCGGATAAAGTACCACTAGAAGCCTTCCTAAAAGACAATTTCCATTCCTTCCGAACTGACTATGCGAATGTAGACGAGATGTGGCTCAAATTCAAAGATATAGTAGCAACAGCAATTGAGATATTCATACCTCATAAATTGGTAAGAGATGGAACGGATCCCCCGTGGTACACAAAAAAGGTACGAACGCTGTTGCAGAGGCAACGGAAAAAGCATGCGAAGTTCAGAAGAACGCGAAATCCTGAAGATGGGCTAAAATTTACAGACGCGCGAAATTTGGCACGTACTTCGATGCGAGATGCCTTTAATAGGTTCCACAACGAAACATTGTCTCGAAATTTGGTAGAAAATCCGAAGAAATTCTGGTCGTATGTAAAGTACACAAGCGGCAAGACGCAGTCAATACCTTCGCTGCGCAGTGCCGATGGTACTGTTATCGACGACTGCGCCGCTAAAGCGGAGTTATTGAACGCAGTTTTCCGAAATTCCTTCACCAGGGAAGACGAATGGAATATTCCAGAATTTGAAACACGAACATCTGCTAGCATGAGTTTCTTAGAAGTAGATACCTTAGGGGTTGCGAAGCAACTCAAATCGCTTGATACGGGCAAGTCTTCAGGTCCAGATTGTATACCGATTAGGTTCCTTTCAGATTACGCTGATACTATAGCTCCCTACTTAGCACTCATATACAACCGCTCGCTCACCGATAGATCTGTACCTACAGATTGGAAAATTGCGCAGGTCGCACCAGTGTTCAAGAAGGGTAGTAGGAGTAATCCATTTAACTACAGACCTATATCATTGACGTCGGTTTGCAGTAGGGTTTTGGAGCATATACTGTATTCAAACATTATGAATCACCTCGAAGGGAACGATCTATTGACACGTAATCAGCATGGCTTCAGAAAACATCGCTCTCGTGCAACGCAGCTAGCTCTTTATTCGCACGAAGTAATGGCCGCTATCGACAGGGGATCTCAAGTTTATTCCGTATTTCTAGATTTCCGGAAAGCTTTTGACACCGTTCCTCACAAGTGACTTCTTATCAAGCTGCGGAGCTATGGGGTATCGTCTCAGTTGTGCGACTGGATTCGTGATTTCCTGTCAGGAAGGTCGCAGTTCGTAGTAATAGACGGCAAATCATCGAGTAAAACTGAAGTGATATCAGGTGTTCCCCAGGGAAGCGTCCTGGGACCTCTACTGTTCCTGATCTATATAAATGACCTGGGTGACAATCTGAGCAGTTCTCTTAGGTTGTTCGCAGATGATGCTGTAATTTACCGTCTAGTAAGGTCATCCGAAGACCAGTATCAGCTGCAAAGCGATTTAGAAAAGATTGCTGTATGGTGTGTCAGGTGGCAGTTGACGCTAAATAACGAAAAGTGTGAGATGATCCACATGAGTTCCAAAAGAAATCCGTTGGAATTCGATTACTCGATAAATAGTACAATTCTCAAGGCTGTCAATTCAACTAAGTACCTGGGTGTTAAAATTACAAACAACTTCAGTTGGAAGGACCACATAGATAATATTGTCGGGAAGGCGAGCCAAAGGTTGCGTTTCATTGGCAGGACACTTAGAAGATGCAACAAGTCCACTAAAGAGACAGCTTACACTACACTCGTTCGTCCTCTGTTAGAATATTGCTGCGCGGTGTGGGATCCTTACCAGGTGGGATTGACGGAGGACATCGAGAGGGTGCAAAGAAGGGCAGCTCGTTTTGTATTATCGCGTTATAGGGGAGAGAGTGTGGCAGATATGATACACGAGTTGGGATGGAAGTCATTACAGCATAGACGTTTTTCGTCGCGGCGAGACCTTTTTACGAAATTTCAGTCACCAACTTTCTCTTCCGAATGCGAAAATATTTTGTTGAGCCCAACCTACATAGGTAGGAATGATCATCAAAATAAAATAAGAGAAATCAGAGCTCGAACAGAAAGGTTTAGGTGTTCGTTTTTCCCGCTCGCTGTTCGGGAGTGGAATAGTAGAGAGATAGTATGATTGTGGTTCGATGAACCCTCTGCCAAGCACTTAAATGTGAATTGCAGAGTAGTCATGTAGATGTAGATGTAGATGGCCCAACATTCTTTCATGATGTAAATGCACTTTAATAGAATTCTGTGGATTGATTTTTACACCATCGCTTGACACAGGAAATAAGGTCTTTCTCATTATCAAATGTTTTACCGCGCAGGTGGGCTTTCTGACGACCAAAGAGGTAAAAATCAGACGGAGCCAAGACCGAACTGTAGGGAGGAAGAGGAGAAATTTTTCAACCCATTTTCCTGATTTTCCCCTACGTCACAATGGCTGTATGGGGTTTGGCATTGCCATGGTGTAGTCTGACGAGCTGACCCTCAAGCTGTGGTCTGTGGATCTTGATGGCACGTCGCAGCTTGTCCAGTGACAAACAGTAACGGTCCCGGTTTACTGAGGAGCCAGGTTCCAAAAAGACAATGAAAATGACACCACACTGATCCCAGAAGAAGGAGCCCATCACCTTTCGGCCTGCTGTTCGTGAAAGTCTTGGTTTCTTCTTGCTAGGGGAACCTGGATGACGCCACTCCATGGATTGGGTTTTGCTCTCAGGTTCGGGCAAAAACAACCATGTTTCATCCTGGGTAAGGACACCGTCAAAACACTGTTTGTACCCTTCATTTAAGGTCTTCATGAGACCCTCGCACATACTCTTCCTTACCGTTTTCATTTCTCATGTCAGTAATTTAGGCATCCAACGTGCACAGAGTTTTCTGTACCATAGTGACTGTACCAGTGATACCACGCTACCCAATGACACACGAGTCATTTCAGCAAGCTATCGTGTCGTCGCACATCTGTTATTTGGAATGATTTGATCAAAGGTATCCGTATTCACATCACTCACAGCCTTCTATGGTCTACCGCATCGTGGATTGTCCAGTAGAGAGAAATCGCCTTCTTTAAACTTCTGCAAAGAAAGCTCGATACTGCTGTGATCCACTGTGACCTCCCCATACGCAGGTAGCAACTTCCTGTGATGTGGCCGAGTCATCGCCGGTCTTGAAGAGGAACTCCATTATCGACCGTTGTCGCAACCTGACATCTACTTCAGGGTCCATTATGGCTCACCTGTAAATAAAAGAAAATACTAATTTATAGATAAATATTCAAAGTATGTACACAAAAAATTTCATTCTCCTGCATAAAATAAAAAAGTTGGAGACGACTGTGCAAAACGTTTTGAACGCCCTTTGTATCTCATCGGATGACTTTTTTCGCTCTCCCTGTATGCGGTATGAATCTTCAATCCTTTCCGCTTCAAACAGGCTACTTTAATTGCGGAAACATCCGCCACGCCGTGAACCAGTTCTCTCAAGTTCGAATACACTTACCACCGACGTAATGCACTCAAAATTACACGGACCGCTGTTCGAGCGCGAGTGACATATGGAGCGTATTGAGGACAAGGCACAGGTTCCATTCGTTGTCCAGTGCGACAGTGTCATTCGTGGCATTAAATAGCATCTGCTTACGTTCAAGTACGCAAAATTTCGCAGTGTTTCCGTATTGTTGTGCAATCCCTTTGAACGTTCACATTCATCTATTGTCTGGAAGATTTCGTGAATGAATAAAGAAATCTGAGTCCCACTCCTCTCACGGTGTGGAACGCGGGGCAGTTTCATCTGCCTCTGCAGCCGTGTGTGTGTGTGTGTGTGTGTGTGTGTGTGTGTGTGTGTGTGTGTGTGTGTGTGTGATCAGCCTTGCAGTTGCGAGAGTGCACGTTCGCACCGGCCAGGTAAACACAATACCATTATGATGTATCGGCAAGCAAAGCCAGAGTTTGAGGCGGAGTAACTGGACTCCCATAAATACGCGCTGCACGCCGGATGGTCGTGGCTCGTTCACACACACACACACACACACACACACACACATACGCACACGTACTCGTGTGAGGGAGGCCCTCTTTGTGTCGGCAGGACGCTGCAGGAGCTGCGCATATGGGTAAGCGGATTGGTTTCCATGGAAACGGACACCCCTCCACCTTTTGACTCACCTGTTCCTCCCTCGTTCACCCCCACCACACCGGCACCGACGCCCTCAACCGCCCCCCCCCCCCCCCCCACTCACCCTCAGTCCACCTTTCACTCCACGGCGCTGCCTCGCGCCTAGGACACAACTCGAATGCAAACTTCTGTGCTCACGCGCTCGGAACTTACGATGTAGTTCTCGAGAAATCCCCGCACTCACCATGTATCATCGTTTTCAAACGTGACTATACTCAGTACACTCGAGGTAGCTTTTGACAATGTTGACTAGAATACTCTTTTAACTTCTAAAGGTGGCAGGGGTAAAATACAGGGATCGAAAGGCTATTTACAATTTGTACAGAAACCAGATGGCAGTTGTAAGAGTCGAGGGAAATGAAAGGGAAGCAGTGGTTGGGAAGGGAGTGAGACAGGGCTGTAGCCTATCCCCGTTGTTATTCGATCTGTATATTGAGCAAGCAATAAAGGAAAGAAAAGAAAAATTCGGAGTAGGTATTAAAATCCATGGAGAAGAAATAAAAACGTTGAGGTTCGCCGATGACATTGTAATTCTGTCAGAGACAGCATAGGACTTGGAAGGGCAGTTGAACGGAATGGACAGTGTCTTGAAAGGAGGTTATAATATGAACATCAACAAAAGCAAAACGAAGATAGTTGAATGTAGTCGAATGAAGTCTGGTGATGCTGAGGGAATTAGATGAGGTAATGAGACACTTAAGGTAGTAAAGGAGTTTCGCTTTTTGGGGAGCAAAATAACTGATGATTTTCGAAGTAGAGAGTATATAAAATATAGACTAGCAATGACAAGGAAAGCGTTTCTGAAGAAGAGAAATTTGTTAACATCGAGTATAGATTTATGTATCAGAAAGTCGTTTCTGAAAGTATTTGTACGGAGTGTGGCCATGTATGGAAGCCAAACGTGGGCGATGGATAGTTTAAACACGAAGAGAATAGAAGCTTTCGTAATGTGGTGCTACAGAAGAATGCTGAAAATTAGGTGGATAGATCACATAACTAATGAGGAGGTATGGAACAGAAATGGAGAGAAGAGAAATTTGTGCCACAACTTGACTAGAAGAAGACATATTCTGAGGCATCAAGGGATCACCAGTTTAGTATTGGGGGGGGGGGGGGGGCGGGAGGGGGAGCAGCGTAGAGTGCAAAAATCTTAGAGGGAGACCAAGAGATGAAAACACTAAGCAGATTCAGAAAGATGTAGAATGCAGTAGGTACTGGGAGATGAAGATTCTTGCACAGGATAGAGTAGCATGAAGAGCTGCATCAAACCAGTCTCTGAAGACCACAACAACAACAACAAAAACAACAACATCCATATTTTGCAGCTTCAAACGTGACTATACTAAATCACTCGAGGTATGAATTTAAAAAAGGCTTCAGTCACAATTTTTCGTGTTTTATTCTGTACACGGTGCATTTCGGACCCTGTGGATTGCATCTTCAGGTGTCATTCGTTTATAATGCAGCATGTCCATGCTACACAGCAGGTCCATGCTACACAGGGTACACTCTCTGGATCTAGGAGGAAACACCCTGAACAATTACATAGATAGAATAAAGAGCACTGCCATAAGCAATGGCTACGCAGCCAAAGCAATTGACAGTTTAGACAGATACACAAAAGTAAGACAAAAAGTGACAACACTATGAGAGAAAATATTCGCCAGTATCCCATACCTGGGCCCCATATAAAAAATAGCTAACCTTTTCAAAAAAAAGTGTAACAGATTCATTCTCAACTATTAATAAATTAGGAAACTTACTCATCCATAACATAAAATCAAATACACAAACAAACAACAGCAGTGAATTGTACGAAGTATCATGCCCCAGTTGACCTGGCTACTATGTAGGGAAAACAGGCAGAAACTTCAAAACTCGTTTTCAAGAACATGTAAATACTTTCAGACTCAACCACTTTTAAAAATCAGTCATTTGCATAACATTTGTTGGAAACGAAACATGTCATCAACAATCTAGAAAGCAATTTGGTAGTACTACATAATGAAGCCAATGGTAAGACCCTCTAAATCTGTTAGAACAATTGGAGATATACCTCCACAAAATAAAAAAAACAAACAAAGCAGAATCGATGTTAAATGAACACACACATTTCGCAGGCGATAGCTATTTCAGTAATTTTAAAGATCTGTTCTAAAGTTATTTCGTGCATATGTCAGTTGTTTCCTGCATATGTCAATTGTTTAATAATTATATCTTTAGCACTATGAAAAATTCATCTTTGACCACACAGTGTACAAAAACATCTGTGAAGTGTTTGCAAACATGTGCTTCATATAACCAGAACGGATTATTTTTTATATCTGTTTTGTATTAAGTTTTGTGAATCATACGTCATTCATACTGTGGAGCTGTATAGCGCCTCGACCACCGCATCAATGCCGTCTGGTGCTGAAAATTTGCGTCTTCTGTGGCAGCCAGCAATCTTGTATCATATCGGTAAATGACACAAACAGCCACAAATACTTTTTGAATGTTTCATTTTACTTCCATAACCGATTTCGGGCTACCCTGCCCTGCTTCAGATGGGTACCATTTTTCGTAACATAGATGTTTTGGTTAACAGCATGTCGTCTGATCCACACTGCTTAGAATATCTGAGTATTTAGTGCCGCTTTCTAAGTTGTTTCATTAACAGAAATTAGCTAGAGTGCTTGCATTATATGTCACTGCAGCTTCAGATACCAGTATATGCTTGTAAAAATATAAACTACCATGCTGCATAAATATGTCGCTCTCATCCCATCTTCCAACTTTTTCGTTTTGCATTTCCTTCAATTAACTTATGAACTTTAATGACATCCAAATATCGGTATACATACATTTGTGCATATGTATGTCTGCTTTATAATATGCAGTCGGTTGGGTTTCTAGTATTTGATCAATAGTTACATGTGACAGTACAAAACAAGCCGCGGTACAAACTATTTATCCTACTATCCTTTAGTAATAAGTATGCTCTTAAGATGCAAATATTTTTCTGTTATTTACATGTTACATTTTGCACATTCAACATCATCTTTGCTCTGTTTACATCCTTGCTCGATAGTTAATGAACGATATCTCTGTATCTTTGCTTAATTATAATCTTCTATTGTAAAGAAAAATATCCTGTGCGCAACACACGTGCGATGCTCAACACGCATTTTAACAATATTCTGAAGTGTACCACCGTAACATTTTTACAATGTGTGTGTCGTGATGGGCTTCAAGAACATAGACATCGAGCTAGAAAACCACATGGACCACAACAAAACGAACCTCCATCGACTGGAATGTATGTGAGTGAACACAATTATTTCGCTTCAGCTTATCTTTATCAATGAAACAACAGATAAAGTGGCACTAGATATGCAAATATTTCTGTGCAGTGTGGAGAAAACGAGATGGTGTCATCCAAACCATCTATGTAACGAAAAATTTTAGCCACCTGAAGATGGGCATGGTAGTCCTACACGGGTTATGGCAGTAAAATAGAAGACTCAAAAAGTATTTGCGGCCGGTTATGTCATTCACATACTATCATTAACGGCCGTGGAGTTTGCAAGATCCAACATGGATAAAATAATCCTGTATCAGTCTGCTTATGTTCGTTACCACTACAACATGTAACTTTTATGTTCAAGTGCTATATGATGTTCCAGCGTACGTGTCTTCTAATGATCTGTAATAATTTGGATCCCATCATATAGCATTCTGATTTTTTGCCGTCTACAATAACACAATTCACGCATTTTTTGCACATGTTATTGTTGTCAGTTGTTTTCCTTTTGCATTCATTACCTTCACATTGTGCCATAAGCCTTTTTTATGTCTATGAATGCGACTACGATGTCTTTTCCACATTCCCATTCCTTTTCTGTAACTTTTTTGACTGTAAATAAGGAAATTTCGAAATTTGTGGTAAATTCCTATGGGACCAAGCTGCTGACGTCATCTGTCCCTTGGATTACACACTACTTAATCTAACTTAAATTAACTTAGCCTAAGAACAAGGCACACACCCATGCCCGAAGGACGACTCGAACCTCCGACGGGGGTGATCTCCACGATTCGTGACATGGTGCCTCGCACCACGCGGCTGTAAATAAGGCATCTATAGTTGATCTTCCAGATCAAAATCCTTGTTGCTTTTCTCGTATTTAAGGTTTCTACTTTATTCCTGATTTTCTATAAAATTATTTTTTTTATGAATCTTCATGCTGTGGCATCGCGGTGGTACTCCTCTGTAATTCCCACAAAGCGCTTTGTTGCCCGTCTTAAACATAAATATACTAAACTGGATTTTTTCCAGTCTTCAGGAATCTTTACTTATATCATTTCTATCCTCATTATTCTATACAGGCACTGTGGGTTTGATTATTTCCACTGTAATGTCGTCTACTCCAGTAGCTTTGCCATTGCTCGTTTCTAATACATCTTCCTCTACCTCCAACATATGTAGATATCCTCTTTCTATTTCCCCTGTGACGGTGATATTTCTTTCGTCTCTCTCTATCTCATCACTTGTATTTGTTTCATCCTGTCCTTCATATAGTTTTTGTGAGTATTCTTTCCATACTTTCTAAATTTCTCCTCACTCCCACACTGGCTTTCCTTCTTTGTTGATTTTCTTTTTCCTCCTCCTGTTACCGAATATGCAGTATAATATCTTGTTGTCATTCTTAAAATTTTCTTGTATTTGTTTCGTCAATTTTTCTGAAGATATCTTCTTGGGCAACGCTATTATTTTCCTGGCTGTCCTGCTTACTCGTTTCCATTACTCTCTGTTATGTTCCATTCCGTTTTTGAACCATGCTCTCCACGTGTTGTTATTATTTTCAGGTAATACTTAGGCGAAACGCTGAAAACCAGATTTTTGTTGCAGCTGGAAGCCGTTAGATGGGGAATCTGCAACTGGTAGGCCCTACTTGGTTCAAAGTTCAGGACTACGGTACAGTCGCTTCGTAGTACCACAGTCTAACACGTACATACATGGCGACACTCAATGTTGTGGAAACCGTTACCGCCTGACAGTTGGTACGACACTAGCGCCCCTAGCGACGTGAAAGTCAGTTGTAAGCTCTTAATTAACGAAACAGATATTATATTATTGCATTCCAACCATTATTAAACTATTAAAAGACACAAACGATCATGAAATACATCTAAAAGAGAGGGGTCTCATTGATCTAATGATATAAATACAATTTTTTCACGAAGAAATACTTCCGAAAATGTGTATAACTGGAGCTTCTTCCCCTGAAAACAAGAGAATATAAACACACATTTTATGCATTGGAAACATATATTTCTGTTTTCTGTTCTTATGACAGGTACTTTCCTATTCGCACATTATTGCACTTCACTCGACTTTCTAATACACGAATATTTTTGTAAATGGAATTGCTTTTTCTTCAAAAGTGACTGTGTTGAAGACTTTTGCCGTTTGTAGCCCGTACGTAGGAACAATTGTGGAATTGGTTTCTTCTATGTTTGGTAACCGTTTTCCTGGTTTTGACGTTTTGTTATGACATCTGTGTGATTTGTCCTTCAGCTGCAGTTGTGGCCGCTTGTTTGATACCTTAAATAATGTAGATAATGTTCCCCACTCAAGTTTCCTAAGTTCCGCATGCACTGAATTGACTGTAGATATAGTAAACAAAAAATGGTTTAAATGGTTCTGAGAACTATGGGACTTAACATCTGAGGTCATCAGTCCCCTAGAACTTAGAACTACTTAAATTGAACTAACCTAAGGGCATCACACACATCCATGCCCGAGGCAGGATTCGAACCTACGACCGTAGCGGTCGCGCGGTGCCGGACTGAATCGCCTAGAACCACTCGGCCACAGCGGCCGGCCATCTTCAGTGATGTGAAGTTTAATTTGGATTCCGATATTACTGGCGTGATCCGTGAACAGAGTAGAAGGTAAAAATGAACAGAAATTTTAGTGGTGGGAATGTTACGACTTGGGCAGCCTTCTGTGCTAAAGATAAATCACACATTGCTTCGATGAGCTCTTAACATGCATATTGAGATGCTAGAAACAAAATTGATTACTATGTATGAGGACCTAGGGGACGAAAGTATAACGATTCAACATCATGATGCATCTGTGTATGGTTCTGCTACAACGAAAAGGTGGTTTCAAGATTAAGATATCGATGTACTGCCGTGGCCTTGTAATGGTACCTGAATTACGTAACCATTACGGTACCTCACCTGAACTTCTCGATACCAGTAATATTCTACTGTATTTGTTAACTATTTAACATATTTCTGAGACAACATTCAGATTTGATTTCATTTGTGATACATCGATATGTTTATATTGCAATGATATTCTTATGTGTATTCTTTCTTTCGTCACTATGATCTTTGACGTACTTGTAACTCTGATATTTAGGGCGCGTAAGCTATTATTAGTTACTAGTTAGTTGGTGTCGGACGTTGAAAAGGTCAGGTGTTGGACGTCGCGTTAGAAAGACGCGTATTGTCGTCAATTTATAAAATTTTAACTTTAACAGTGACTGTGAGAGAGAGGTTTTCAAGTATGTTTTGTATTGTGAAATGCAATTAAAAGGAAGTGTAACTTAATTTCGGAGTGCTGATTATTTTTTTACATAAACATTGTCCAGAAAAAGTGTAATCTTCAAGGATGGTTTGTGAAGCGCATCTACATAACTTTTGAATATAGTAGAATAAAACCTAGGCCTTTTTGCATGCGAGCTTGGAATCATAACCACCTAGATTTTCCAACGACTGAGCCATAATTTTACGACGAGACCAGCGTTGGAAACGCAAAAAGATGGGTGCCAAGTTTTTTCATTATTACATGAAATGGCTATTGACTGTGCTCTAATGACGCCTGCCACATAATATGACTGTTATTGTCCGAAAATGCAGTATTTAGCAGCGTGAGCAACACAACAATCGTTATTAAATGCTGACCTTTGTTGTGGTAGGGTTGTTAGAGCCTGCACTAACGCACATTTGAAGCACGTGAAAAACCTTCGGGGAATCCTTACGGCGTGTTTATCTCAGAGGGAGCCAATTCGAGGCCGTAAGTGAAAAGAGCGATACGAGAAGAATGGGCGACAATTTCACTGAATGAAATACAAACCCTAACGAAATCAATGTAGAAGTAAATTTCTGGCGTAATTAGGACGAAAGGAGGCTAGACAAAATAGTATCAATGCAATAACACAAGAGAACAGTGAATGCCTCTATACCGGTTTCCGTTCACGAAATGCAAACACCTTATTTTGTTATTCCTGGTATAATATAAACCCTGTAATTCTGTCTAGATTGTTTGTGTCTTATAAAGGGTGTTTCCGTACGATAGTGCAAAAATTTAACAGGACACAAAGGATGCTCCGCTCAGCAATTTGAGGTAGGGAACGTGGGGTTGGAGAAGCCGACTAAAGGAGATAATATGAATAAACTCACATTACTGTGTACTTTCTTATTTACATGTTACAGTTAACTGCAAATACAATCGTTGACACATTGAGTGTACCATTTGTACTGTGTCTTACAAAATGTGCTGAAACTGACGGCCATAAACATCATCACGACAGCGATGAACATGATACTTATGCACGATGACAAACATCGCTCGTGTGTTTCGAATCCCATCACAATCACCCACAATTCTGGCAACTAATTCTGTCTCGATATGTACTGGAGTCTTATACACAAGGGACCTAAGATATCTCCAGAGGAAACAGTCTACATCTACATCCATACTCCGCAAGCCACCTGACGGTGTGTGGCGGAGGGTACCCTGAGTACCTCTATCGGTTCTCCCAAAGGGATTGAGATCAGGTGACCTCGTAGGCCAAAGAATAGGACCTTTTTTACCAATCTTGCGACCAGGAAATACTGAACCGTTATTGCTCCAACGTATTGTACTGTACGTCTCTGAATAGCACTGGGTAATGAATGGGTTTGTCGTTAATTCAGGGCACGTTGACATGCGACACTGTAAAGACGATCCAATAGATCCACCGAATGGACAAGTAAAGTAATCAAAACCTGCAACGTGGCTTCCTGGTTATCATGGCCGTCCTCGTTTTCTTGCAGGAAGTAAAGAATGTGCATGTAAATAAACAGCACAGTACGTGTAATCTCGTCTGCATGTTAGTTGTAAATAAGCTGGAAAACGATAATGGTAGAGAAAGCGGTAGACAAGTTTACCTCCATATCTTCTTAAGATGGTTTCTCAGATCCATGGTTCCCTACTTCAGAATGTTTAGTGGAGCGGCCGCGTGATCCAGGGTGTCTTGTCACGGTTCGCGCGGCTATCCCCGTCCGTGGTTCGAGTCCTTCCTCGGGCATGGGTGTGTGTGTGTGTGTGTGTGTGTGTGTGTGTGTGTGTGTGTGTGTCGTCCTTAGGGTAAGTTAGTTTAGTTTACATTAAGTAGTGTGTAAGCTTAGCGACAGATGACCTCATCAGTTTGCTCCCATAAAACCTTACCACAAATTTCCAAATTTTAGTAGAGCGATCTGTATGTCCTGTTACATTTTTGCACGCTCTTACGCAAATACCCTGTACGTATCTGTTACTTTCATAGTAAATTCGATACATTGCGCTATTACTTTCGTGGAACCTTGACTTTTTGCTGATCTCCAGTACTGTACAACCTTATATGGATATGCAGCCGTCTAGAGCGAAATTAGAATTATATTAATACATTCAGCTGTTAACGGGCGTTGATATATATCAACGGGGACAGTTGAAAATATGCGCCCCGACCGGGACTCGAACCCGGGATCTGCTGCTTGCATGACAGACGTTCTATCCATCTTTTTGTTTGTTTGTTGATCTCATTTTGTTCTACGTTGTTCGTTGATTTTGTTCGTGGCGGACGTCCGATAACACTCGTTCAGGTTGTTCGTTGATCCGTTCGCTCAGTTTTTTTTATTACAGACGCTAGCTAAACCCTCTGACCGAACACGCTGAACTACCGTGCCGGCAATCTGAGTCACCGAGGGCACGTTGGAAAGAACAGACACCATATCCATGTAAGTATATAGTTCTGGCAATACCGGCCATGACCTCCTCCTCCTGTACAGATGCACACGTGTTCCCCGAAGTCTAACGGGACTTGGTAAAAATGTCTTCCACGACTAATGAGTGTGTTGGGGTGGGACACTACGATTGCAGTGTGTGAGAATGTGGTTCTACGGGAGGCGTGCGTGAGATATTCCCTGCAGTCGTACTACCCTCTGTGGCCTCGGTGGCTCAGATGGATTGAGGAGATTCCGGGTTCGAGACCCGGTCGATACACACATTTTCACCTCTCCCCGTTGATATATATCAACGACCGTTAACATCTGAAGGTATTAATGTAATTCTAATTTCACTGTAACACCTTGCTAATCTAGCGAAAACAGTGCGCGAGCGACGGAGAGGTAAACTCGCGGTAAACTTGCTCGTTTAGCTTTGAATTTTGCGTTGAATAGGCTAAAACGCAGACTTTATCGCTGTTAACTTTTAATCGAGGTTATCACATTCGGCCATAATAATAGACAACTGCTGATGAAAGCACACAGCGATATTTTCGCCGTGTGGTCTGCTGGTCCATCCTATTAGGAGGTAACTTGGGCGGCTCTCCTCGTGACAGGACGGAGGTTTGCGCCGGGACGCCCTGATGAGGGACGCCGGAGTAATAAGCGACGCCGGGCCCTAATAACGCGGTCGCCATGGCGACGCGGCGCGCTGCCGAAGAATGTTTCATTTCGGCGGCGCCGGCGATTGTTAACGCGCCGGCCGGCCTACATCAAAGGCGGGAGCCGGCGGCCGCCCGGGCAGGTATCTGTCACGCGTCAGCTGAGACTCCCCGCGGCGCGGGGGCGGTGGCGGCTGGCGCCGGGGGCGCGCGTAGTCGGGGGTGGACGTGGAAGTGTGTGCGTCTGTGTGTGTGTGTGTGTGAGGGCGGGGAGGGGGGGGTGGGGGAGGGGGGGGGGCGGGGGACCTCCCGCTTCATCGGAGTGTGTTTTCTGCCGGAGCGCACCTCCGTGCGTAAAGGACGGACCTGTTGTCAGCACATTGGTTCTGCAGGCGAGACCGCCATATTGACGATTCCACGCTGTGTCAGTCGAAAGGTGAGGCTGACTTCCCACAGCAGTACCGAGAAACGTTTTTTTGCAGCTGCATACGGCATGGGGTAGGATGTGAAACAGGTCTATTGGGAGTTTGTCATTTGCATTTCAGGTATTTGTACATGCTTTGGATGCCTCAATCGCTAAGAGACAATTTTGAATCGATTATTATACGCGCACAGTCTTCGGTCAGATGGGCTGGTTTGTTTGGAGGAAGAGACCAAACATAGAGGTCATCGGTCTCATCGTATTAGGGAAGTACGGGGAAGAAAGTCGGCCGTGACCTTTCAGAGGACCTATCCCGGCATTTGCCTGGAGCGATTTAGGGAAATCACGGAAAACCTAAATCACGACGGCCGGAACAGGGATTGAACCGTCGTCCTCCCGAATGCCAGGTCAGTGTGCTAACCACTGCGTCACCTAGCTCGGTGCCTTCGGTCAGAGTTAGCTGTGTCGCTGGAAGGTGCATCTTTTTTTTTTTTTGCCTTCGCTGTCTGACAGCGCGGAGCGCTGGATTTCTATCGTTAGTGAAGTAGTGAGACAGACACGGAGAAAAGGACTCGTGTCAATGTAGACATAAGGTTGAGTGCATCTGTGTTTGAGAAAAATGATTTGTAACTGAATATTGTGAAACAGAGATGTAAGATTTAATTAGTGATGAAGAATCAAAAGAGTATGAGGAAGGGTGCGCGGGAATAGCCGATCAGTCTAAGCGCTGCAGTCATGGACTGTGCGACTGGTCCCGGCGGAGGTTCGAGTCCTCCCTCGGGCATGTGTTTGTCCTTAGGATAATTTACGTTAAGTAGTGTGTAAGCTTAGGGACTGATGACCTTAGCAGTTAAGTCCCATAGAATTTCACACACGTTAATGCAGTATGAGGAGGAATCAAGGTAATATATACGAGGGTTGGAACATTAATAGTGGCCGGAGTGGCCGAGCGGCTCTAGGCGCTTCAGTCTGGAACCGCGCGACCGCTACTGTGCCAAGGTTCGAATCCTGCCTCGGGCATGGATGTGTGTGATGTCCTTAGGATAGTTAGGTTTAATTAGTTCTAGTGGACTGATGACCTCAGATGTTAAGTCTCATAGTGCTCAGAGCCATTCGAACCATTAATAGTGGCAACTATTTATTTACAGCTTGTACAAAATAGATACGTGTTTCATAGTTTTACCGACCTTTAAAGAAGCCACCAGCATAGTGTATAACACGCTGCCAGCGATGTGGAAGTCGTTGGATACTGTTAGCAGTGCCAGTTGTGTTGACAGTTCGAGTGGCTCGGTATATTGCCCGACGAATTTATGGCAGTTCTGAAGAGAATGCCGTGAAGTGTTTCCTTCAGTTTAGAAATCTAGTTCAGCTCACGAGGGCTTAAGTTGGGGGAGTGCAGTAGGTGGTATAGCACACAGCAGCCCCATCAGTCACACAAATCAGTAACAGCTTGCACTCTACGTGCTTGAGCATTGTCCTGCAAAATGATGGTCAGGTCCTGAAGAAAGCGTCATCACGTCTGTCTCTATGCTGTTCATTTTTGAAACACAGCCTGCGACCAGCTTATAGACGGAAGTCAACACAAATGGTACTGCTAAGAGTGTCCTACGACTTCCCCGTCGCTGGCAACGGGTTATACACAATGCTGGTGACTACTTTGAAGGTCAGTAAAACTTTGAAACACGGATGTATTTTGTACGAGCTGTAAGTAAATAAGTTGCCACTATTAAAGTTCCAACCCTCATATTTATATTTATTGGCGGAGCAGTCGCGAGTTGGTACGATCCATTGTTGAATGAAACATCCATATCAGGGAACTTTAGATTTTTTCATTAAAGATTGAGAAGTTTTCACTGTAAGGTGTTTGTCATGCCTATAAATTATTTGGCTAACAATTATGAGAGGAAGAGTTTGGCATTAATACTGCCCTTTTTCAGTGTTAATGTGTGTTGTAACATGAACTTAATACAAGTAATAATATCGTCGATGAAGAAACAATACCGCGTAACTGACAAATTGCTGATTTTTTCAGTCAGATGATGTCGTTGACTGTACGCACATTTGCTCTTAAAGCCATAATGCTGAATTTTTAATTATTTACCATATAAAAATTATCTAAAACAATACCGGGTATGTGACACAGCAAATAAATAGATGGAAATACCGCGGAACTGCGGAGAATTAAATACCGCGTATCTATGGATACTCTAAACAGTACCGCGTAAATAGAAAATCGCGCCCTGCCACAGGACATTGTTGCTGCCTTATTACGTATTTAACAGTTCTCGAAAATGGTTCCATGCTTGTAGTTTCATTCGTGATAATGGACAGCGATATAGACGATCTTTTTACTGAAGAAGAAATTATTTCTCAGCTGAAATCAGCTTTCAAGCGGAGAATCGTTCCTGAGAGTGACTGATAGCGATAAGAATATTGTTTCATTCTACACCTTTCAATGTTAGTAGCACTGCAAGTGCCTTATTGTGATGTAAATCAGAACGCCCCCACTTCACTTGCTCTGTGCTTTATTCATTTCTGCCAAAGATTTCTAGACCGTCCACTTTCTTGCAGGATCTCCCATAAATGTAGAACAAACAACTGGCGAGCAAAGTCGTAACGCTTAAGTTACATTTACCGAAGAATAATTAATTTCGTATATGGGGTTCTCGGTTACTGTTCCTGCAACATCTAACGATGCAGGTAAATTTTCTTGGGATTATTGTTAATAGTATCACTGATGCCGACGTTCTCCGGAACACATGAATTTGAGCTTCATCTTTGTCTGCTTAAATAAATATCTTTCCCTCTAGAAACTTGAGTGGCTGTATCCAACAACGCTCAACATGAAACTACAGTCACTGTTTCCACTAGAGATGACAGGACTTCACACTCACTGCTATGCGATGGTGCTCATTGTTTGCCAAACACTCTGGGTAAATTATCGGAAGATTACGGGAGCAATAATGATGCTGACAGTGAAGACCAAGATTTTTATGATGACGGAAGCAGTGACAAGAAAAGGAAGTCTACACCACATCCTAATGATTGGAAGAAAAGTGCCAATAAAATTCTGAGAATGCGAGGAGAGGCGTATACTGGATACAAAAGAAGTCTAATTGGTAAAATAACTCATGATACTCCAAGAGAGGCACGAAAATTAGGTCCAACATGTACTTCGCAGATGTGCCAGAAGTCCGTTCAAAGGAGATGTCATCAGTTTTCTGCTGATGATAGGCAAGCAGTATTTAAGACATTTTGGGAAACGATGTCATGGTATCAGAGAAAGGTTTACGGTATCAACCTTGTGGATGTAATTCCAACCAAACGTCCAGGGAAGAACACTGGCGAATCCAGGAGAAAAGCCGGCGGAGGTGGCCGAGCGGTTCTAGGCGCTTCAGTCCGGAACCGTGCTGCTGCTACAGTCGCAAGTTCGAATCCTGCCTAGGGCATGGATGTGTGTGATGTCCTCAGGTTAGTTAGGTTTAAGTAGTTCTAAGTCTAGGGGACTGATGACCTTAGATTTTAAGTCCCATAGTGCTCAGAACCATTTGAACCAATTTTTTTGAGCCGGGAAAAAGGGATGTTCATTTACCATTTGAAAAATGAGCTGGGGAAACGTAAAGTATGCAAAAAGACGTTTCTCAATACTCTTGGGATTAAAGAATGGACAGTCCGATATTGGCTGAGTAATTACACACATGGGATGAGTCCTGATACAAAATCGTCTCGACCTCTAATCAAACAGACGAAGAAGAAAGATCGGAGAACCTTCATGGAAGAATTCCCGGACTCTCTTCCAAAATTTCCGTCGCATTACTGCAGGAAATCGTCCTCGAAGCTGTACCTTGAGCCTATTCTACAATCCAAACAACAGCTGTATGGACTCTTATGTGGAAAAATGTAATGTAGAGAAGGTTTCAGCATTAAGTCGGGCTACCTTTAACTTGATTTTAGAAGATATTAACTTATTTTCTCCTCAAGAAAGACCAGTGCGGCTTGTGTTGTTACAATCTTGGTAACTTGAATGAAGACGCGTGGAAGCAACACACAGAACGGAAAGAGCAGGCAAGGATGCAAAGATGCTGACAAGAAAGAAGTCCAGCAGAAGCTGTGCTCAGTGGACTTACAGGCCGTGAAAGTAGCTCCATTTTTAAGTGCAAGTGCAGTTTATTGTACAACAAAGTTGGCTGTTCGTAACTTTACAATATATAATTTAGAAAGTCGTGATGCAGTTACTGGTTTGATGAAACGCAAGGTGATTTGGTTGCATCACGTTATGCCTCATGCATCGTGGACACCCTATCCAGAACGATTAAGGAAAATCCCGTTCAAGTCATTCTGTATTCTGACGGCTGCACATATCAGAACAGAAATGTGATATTATCAAATGCTCGTTTAAGATTATCAATTGATACTGGACTATTGATTACACGAAAGTTTTTGGAGGAAGGTCATACTCAGTTCCACTGAGTGCAAGCTTAAAGGACATGAAGTTATTCTTCATAGGCGATACGCTATGATCTCTAATGAAGCAAGAAAAAAGCCACGGCCATGTAAAGTCCATTAGCTAGCGTATTCCTTTTTCATCAACCACTCAGAGAAAAGCTTGTGGCTGTACGACTCAATTAGGCCTGGAAGAGCTGTAAAAAATGAGCCTACAGTTACCGATCGGAGGGCACTGCAGTACCGGCCAAATGGTATTATTTACTACAAGTGCTCCTTCAACGAGGTGTGGCAACGATTATCGAGGCGTCCGAGGAAAATTTTTGGAGATGTTTGCTTCCCGAAACTATACAACGATAGATGGAAAATCAAGAAATCCAAATGGGATCATTTACGATAACTTAAATCTGTTCTTCCTCAAGACTGTCATAGTTATTATGAAAACATTCCTTATGAATGAAAATTATCGCGGAGGTAACTGTGTGACGAGTATCAGTACAGTGTAATTCTCTATTGCTGCTCTGAGTGACGTTTAGGATTTTTCTTGAGGAAATGTGCAGACATTACCGCGACTATGTAAACCAGGGCCGGCCAGAAATTCTGCACGCGTGCGGTGCTCCTGCACACGTGCAACTTCCGCGTCACAGCGTGCACGCCGCAGCCGTCAGCGTTCATATAGTGCATGTTTCTACGCACAGATGTCGCTCCTCTGTTACACAAAGTACGTTATCGACACCTCATATGTATATCACAACCTGGGCTGTATCTGTAAGATCTGTTGCTTCATCGAGCGCAACAGAGAAAGCAACAAAGTATTTAGCCTTATTTATTAGCTGCCTGTGCAGATCGCCGGCCATAGCACTGATACGTCTTGTCACTGTCTGTTTGGATAGACTGATTTCTTGAAACCTGCCAACGTTCGTGGGACACACCAGTTCTGCAGCATCAGTCAGACACCCTTTCACAAACTCCCCTTCGGAAAAGGGTTTCCCAGATTGTGCAATTCTTAATGCGATTTTAAAACTTGCTCGCAGTGAAGGTTTAATGTGGTTGTCATTCTGGAAAACTGAAAACAGTACATTGTACAGCGTGCAGTAAAACAGATATAAATGTAAGACAAGAAACTAAGAGTTCAAGAAGTATGTTACTTGGACGTGCAGTAAAATCGAGCTGATGTGTCTCATCCATTTTCTGAAGAACATTTAATTCTGGTTGCCGTTTTTCACTGTTGAGTACACTTCACTCGTCTTGGTGATATGTATTGTAGTGTCTTTCAATTGAAAACTTACGCTGGACGCCTATTATTCGGCGGCACAGCAAACACTGTGAGTTTTCGCCAACGGCTACAAAAAAGAATTGCAGTTCCCAGTCATTTTTAAATGACCGAGAACATACGTCTCCCGTCCTTTGCTTTTTCACAATACTTGCCATTTCTCAGTACTTCTCTGTTAAGGTTACGGTCACCAGGGGTAAACGAGACTGGGTATGTTGCGCTCTTGCTTGAACCACAGGGAAGTGGAGCCGCCGCCGTTCATTTAGGACACATGTCTAATAACAGATGTCGCTGTCGCTCACGTGCGCACATGTGCAGCACTTCCGCACGTCTGCACACTGTGCATCGTTTGGCCGGCTCTGATGTAAACAGTATATTTATTTAAAATATTTCTATGAAATCTTTCAATAAAATTGATTAATGCTCCAAAACGTGTTCTTACTAGCTTTCTCAGCACCAAATATCAACGTAAATGTGTCAAGTCGTGCCGGGAGACTGACAAAAAAATACCGCGTAAGTAGCAGATCATGGCATAAATACCGGGACAATTCCGCGAATGTGCCGCAATTAAACTTTCTAAAGCGTATTTTTTTTTTTTGTTTAGCGGTTCTAGGCGTTTCTCCTCTTCCAATGTGGGTGCCAGTAAAAGAACTGTTTCTAAATGTTTGGAAGAGCACAAGGGAAATTGTAGAAGAGGAGAAACGGAAAGATCAGCTGTTGCGGAGCATGCTTTCCAGCCAGGGAACCACAATATTCGTTTCGAGGAGACGCAAGTACTAGCGGCCACAAGCGGATATTACGAAAGGCTCTACAGGGAGGCAATCGAAATCGCTAAACACGCTAATAATTTCAACCGAAAGGGGAAGGGCGTGAAATTAAACGGTATATGGATGCCGGTGTTAAAGAAGATGTGTACCACCCGTCCACTACTGGATGATGGCAACGGCGATCGACGGCGACGCACAGCGGCCAATTGCACTGACGTTTTCAAAACACGTGACGTCACACCGCGGCGCGGGAGCGCGCGGACACGGAATTTAGCGGCAGTCAGTAGCGAGCCAGTGGGTGTGTTGGACCTTCCATCGCGCTACGGACCACCTTGAAGATGTCTCCCGCAGTCGGAGACGAAACGTTGGGAATCGACACAGAATCGATCAACCGACCACGGCATAACAGCCCGGATAATTATAACGGACATGATATTTCCCGCCGTGAAAGTCTACATTTTAGTATCAAACACTTAACTAGTTTTTATTTTTGCACAGACTTTTCAATCGCCCCTCGTATGTAGTCTTTTTTTTTTTTTTTTTAATTGGGAAACATATTTTCTGGATGCCACTCGCATGATACTGATGCGTGCAGATGCTGATGAGCTCACGCCTGCAACTGACTTAAGCTTCACCGGAGGCCACACCGTACGGTGTAACTGATAGCTAAATTACCCGTTCTGAAAGGAAAACTCATAAGAGCAAAGGAGACCGGCAAAACGAGTCATTTAGCGAGCAGCGAGGGAGAGTAAGAGCAAAGACGAGGGGGAAGCAACAGCAGCGTTTTCGCCCACGCCGTCTGCTACTCGCAAAGTGGATCGCACAGCGATATCAACAAGTGAGCGCAGCGTCCCCCCCCCCCCCCCCGCCCCCCCTTCCTCCACCCCCACCCCACGCGTGTCGGGTGCGCCTGGCACACCTAGCAAGCCGGCCGCCCGCTTCTGGGCGCTGCGAATAACTGAGGTCGTGGCTGGCCGCGGCGTTTTCCGGCCGCTGTCCACTTTGCCGGGAGGCAAACAGTTCTCCGAAGACGAGACCCACTGTGGCTTCTGTCCTGCAGACGGCCGGTCAACTGCCGGCAGCGCCGCGCGGACGTCCGCCGCAGACCTCCGTGCAATTTCCGCCAGGGAGGCACGCCCCCGCACGCGGCCATTGTGCACCGGCGAACTTTGAAGTCCTTTCGCGAGGCGCGCCGGGCAAAAGACCCGCTGCGACGGAGATGGCGGTGCCGGAAACACCCCCTGCCACGCACCGCAGCAAGGAGGATTTTCCGCGCTGTAGTACTTTTAGCGGAGTTGCCGAAACGGCACACACTGGCTGCCGCAATGAGCACTCCGTCTCGCCAGTGGAAGTGAGTGCCCTACATACAAGTGGAATCTACCCCTACATATACAGGGTGTTACAAAAAGGTGCGGCCAAACTTCCAGGAAACACTTCTCACACACAAAGAAAGAAAATGTGTTATGTGGACATGTGTCCAGAAACGCTTTCTTTCCATGTTAGAGCTCATTTTATTACTTCTCTTCAAATCACAATAATCATGGAATGGAAACACGCATCAACAGAAGGTACCAGCGTGACTTCAAACACTTTCCTACAGGAAATGTTCAAAATGTCCTCCGTTAGCGAGGATACATGCATCCACCCTCCATCGCATGGAATCCCTGATGCGCTGATGCAGCCCTGGAGAATGGCGTATTGTATCACAGCCATCCAAAATTCGAGCACGAAGAGTCCGTGAAAACCCTGACATGATAAACAAATCCAGTAGTATGTCACATAGCTTCGAATAAATCGTGACATTAAATTATCCAAAGTAATACAAGTAACGAGTGAGCAAATGGAATACCACAGACTAACACAAGAATGCCTAAATGCATGCCGTACCTTCCCACCGTGAGACAGACGCAGTTCCGAGGGGAGAAACGAGAACAGAAGCCGAGAGTAGAACTGTGTTAAGCTAGAAGGCCCTACGATAAGGGACGGACTGGACACCCACGTCGCCAGCTAACGATTAGGACGACACCACCCGCAAGTTTCAGCGTGAGACTTTTTCGCGTCTCTGTTACGTTGCAAACTTTAAAAACATTGCCCCACCACGAACAGAATAACGTTTCTCAATGGATAGACAGAATTTTTGTAGGCGGAGCTTAAGGTTAACATTGAGACCCTGATTGGTCAGATGAAAACACAGCCAGATAGTTTTTTAAACCAACTTCGGTAAATTGTAGTAAGGAGAAGTTAGGGGAGAGTTGCGACCGAGACGGCGAGGTGAGCGGAGCTGCGCCGGCCGCCGCCCCCTGACGAACACCGACAAGGTAATGAAAGCACGCGATGCCACATAACATCGCAGTAAGCTTCACTCAGAACTGCAGGAGTCTCATCTGTTACATCCCCTTTTTGCGTAACACTAGTGTCGATCGTCAATTAAAGCTCATGGTGTTCACATTTGCCACTTGAAGTAAAAATGTGAAACGCGATGATTTCTCTGTTATATAGTTATTGAGAAGCCACATCAGCCACTGTAATTTACGACAAGTTAGATAAGTAATTAAAGAAAATTGAGGGTCACTGTAGACCATTTTGATAGTTTTCTCTTTTGTGAAACTTAATTTCAACCTAGATTATAGATGTGATATGGCATAGGTCATCCTTCGATCGATTGTAGAACTTGGAAACCCATTCAGGGAATATTCGTTCACATTTTTGTTGAACGCAGTTGGTTTTTACCATCCTGTATTAAAACATTTCCTTTTATCAATAGTGCAATTTATAAACGCTGTTTTGTGGGTAGAATAAAATTTCCAATGGTAAACTTAACTGCTTTTTCGACGTTATTTTACCAGCTAACTAAAAATAGGAAAGCTTTGAACCCCTCCCACTAAATTTAGTGAGTATTAAGATTCTTTTACAGGGAGAGCAGTGGAGCTGACGCTGAAATCATTAAGTATTTGGCTATATCATCGCTAGTCACACTGAACTCTTCTGAATTCTACATGTCATGTGTGGTCTGGCGTCTCCTTACCAGCAACAGGTCCCAGGTTCAAACTAGTCAATTCCCTAAAAAACACGCTCAGAGCGTCGTTGCGCAAAAGTGGTAGGGAGACACGATATAGAACAAACAGACACCACCATGAATGTTAGAAGTCTTTACATTTGGTACCGGGGTTGCGTAGACAAGAGCTTTCAAATGTCCCCATAAATGAAAGTCAAGAAGGTTTAGATCAGGAGAGCGTGGAGGCCACGGAATTGGTCCGCCTCTACAAATCCATCGGTCACCGAATCTGTTGTTGAGAAGTGTACGAACACTTCGACTGAAGTGTGCAGGAGCTCCATCGTGCATGAACCACATGTTGTGTCGTACTTGTAAATGCACATGTTCTAGCAGCACAAGTAGAGCATCCCGTATGAAATCATGATAACGTGCTCCATTGAGCGTAGGTGGAATAAACTAAAATGAGCTCTAACATGGAAATTAAGCGTTTGCGGACAGATGTGCACATAACATCTTTTCTTTATTTGTGTGTGAGGAATGTTTCCTGAAAGTCTAGCCGTACCTTTTTGTAACACCCTGCAGACACGAGCTGGTGCCCCACATTCTCAAAAAAAGCCATTAATATACATAGACAAACGTCCTTGTTGGTGCTTCACATTTGATGTTAGTTCTGTGCGCCGGTGAAGTTTCTAACCGTTCTGGCAGATAGCAGAGCCGTGGTACAACGCCAAAATGGCGTCTACATACAACTCATGTTACAAGCAAGCTGTAACACAGTGCAGAATCTGCGCAGTTCAATTCAGAACAAAAGACGTGGCAAGTTAAGCAATGGCATCGTTTTGATGCGAAACGATGAATGATAGTCTCCACTTTGTTTTCGGCACATGTTGGACATTTCAATTCCTTTTATGTAAAATGTCCTCGATATTATGGTGCTTTGTTGTCTTCTTAATTTGCGAATGTAAAGCCATGTTCTCCTAATAGCTTTGAGCAGTGTAGTTACGGAAGTTGGCCGGCCGGAGTGGCAGTGCGGTTCTAGGCGCTACAGTCTGGAACCGCGTGACTGCTATGGTTGCAGGTTAGAATCCTGCCTCGGGCACGGATGTGTGTGATGTCCTTAGGTTAGTTAGGTTTAAGTAGTTCTAAGTTCTACGGGACTGATGACCACAGATGTTAAGTCCCATAGTGCTCAGAGCCATTTGAACCATTACGGAAGTTGTATGTAAGTGCTACGCTATGGTGATGAGGTTGGCGTAGCAGAGGCATTCGCCGTGAGCTGCATCAGACTGGTCATAAAATGAGATTACTTCGCCGCACTGCTCTTTCCAGACGCCACATGGGTCGTGGGACCGTAGGGTGGTGCAGCGTGAAGTATCGAACGAACGATAAATTCTATAAGCAAGCTGCCACAGGTTGTCCCCACTACCAGCCCACTGATCATGTGCTCGTTTTGTCTCAGAGTACAATAAAGACGGAGGTAGCGCTGCTGCGTGTAATTGCGGACCGGACCTCGTTTTCGGCCACTTGTTGTGCAGACCTGTTGATCGTCACGCCTGGAGCAGAATCACCGAACAGCCGCACTAACTCTGCGTGTACCACTCACGCACGAAGCTGCCCGTCTGCACGTAGTTGTTTATTTACACTGCCGCAAATAATTAGCATGCCCTGTAAGTAGGCTGTTTAGGTTTTCATGTTGGTAACGCCACGTAGCACTCTATATGAAAATCACTGACTGTGCTGTGTGAAGGTTGTGGTTGGTTTACATTGTTGGAGTATATGCTATTGTAGTGTTGGGCAGTTGGCTGTTAACAGCGCGTAGCATTGCGCAGTTGGAGGTGAGCCGGCAGCAGTGGTGAATGTGGGCAGGGAGAGAGAGGAGAGAGAGAGAGAGAGAGAGAGAGAGAGAGAGAGAGAGAGAGGGGGGGGGGGCGGAGTTTTGAGAGCGGATAATCTGGACGTGTGTCCATCAGAGCCAGTAAATGTGTAAGTCTGGATGTCATGAACTAATATATACATTTTATGACTTCTGAACACTATTAAGGTAAATACATTGTTTGTTGTTTATCAGAATCTTTCATTTGCTAACTATATCTATCAGTAGTTAATGACTTCAGTAGTTGGAATCTTCTATTTAGCTGGCAGTATTGGCGCTCGCTGTAATGCAGTAGTTCGAGTAACGAAGACTTTTGTGAGGTAAGTGATTCATGAAAGGTATAGGTTATTGTTAGTCAGGGCCATTCCTTTGGTAGCGATTTCGTTACGCTAAAAATATTGTGTGTCAGTTTAGTGTTGATCAGAAAAAGTAAAGAGCGAAATGTCTGAGTACGTTCAGTTCTGCTCAGCTGTTTGAAAATCAAATAACGTAAGGGGTTTATCAGCACAGTAGTTCATTAATTTTTCTAAGGGGACCTTTCAGCCGATTTAGAGGTTTCCAATAGCGCAAATGGCTATGACCACTATGGGATTTAACTTCTGAGGTCATCAGTCCCCTAGAACTTAGAACTGCTTAAACCTAACTAACCCAAGGATACCACACACATCCATGCCCGAAGCAGGATTCGAGCGTGCGACCGTAGCGGTCGCGCCGTTCCAGACTGTAGCGCCTAGAACCGCTCGGCCACCCCAGCCGGATTAGAGGTTTCCAGTTCACTCAAAATGTATTATTGTAGCAGTACTTGTGGAGTACATGAAATGATTACACTTACAAAACAATAGCACAAGCGGTTCTGAGGTAACAGGTATTGAAATGGTTCAAATGGCTCTGAGCACTATGGGACTTAACATCTATGGTCATCAGTCCCTTAGAACTTACAAACACTTTAACTTAACTAACCTAAGGACATCACACAACAGCCAGTCATCACGAGAAAGAGAAAATCCCTGACCCCGCCGGGAATCGAACCCGGGCGCGGGAAGCGAGAACGCTACCGCTCGACCACGAGCTGCGGACGGGTATTGAACCATAGTGAAATACCCATATTTTTAAATGGTGTAACCCCGCGGGCGGCAATGCAGGTGCTGACTCTGACATCCAGTCGATCGAACTAGCCTACTAGCCTACTGATCATGTGCTCGTTTTCTCTCCGTGTACAATAACGGCAGTGGTAGCGCTGGCGCGTGTAATAGCGAACTGGACCTCGTCCTCGGCCACTTGTTGTGGAGACCTGTTGAATACTGCCCTGATATACGTTATGCCACACCTGCTCGACCTCTTCACATAGTTCTGTAACAGTTGTTGGTTCACGAGCCTCACGAGTCGCTTTTCGTCCCATCATATACCACACGAGCTCGAATGGCTCCAAATCGGGAGAGCCCGCTGGCCAGGAAAGTTGCTGCATGTCTTACAGAGCACGGTGAGTTTCGCGGGTAGTGTGCGGGCGATCGTTATCCTGTTGGAACAACACAACACCTTCCTCTGGCAAGACTCGCTAACAACATTCTGGACGTACTGAGTGCTGGTTACCGTCTTTTCCAGAAACACCGCAGGTGTACGTGAGCTGTACCTTACCGCACTCAAGACCATAAAGGCTTGGGTGGGGCCAGTGTTTCTCGCACGAATGCACTCTACGATACAATGTTCACTAGATATACGTCATACGTGCAAACGACCAGGACGTGGGTGCGGACAAGACATGCTTTCATCGCTGAAGACCATGGCGCGCTATTCCATTTTCCAAATGATCTTCTGACAGTACCACTCGGGCTGCGGTGGTACGGAGTCAGTGGAAGGTTGTGTTGCCTGCAGATCCAGTGCTACAGCCGGTTCGCAACGGTTCGTGTTGAGACGTCCGGGTTCACAAGCCTGAAGTACCATCCCGCCACTCGGAAAGCCACGACTTGGCCGCTTCGAAACTTGCCCAGTTGGCTCTAGGAAGCACGAGTGCATTTCCGTGACATGGTTTGCCTGATCATACGATGAAGGCTTTTACGACCGGATGTTTCAGCTGCCGAGAGTTCTTCCGGGTTGTGTAGCCATGGTCCATGGATCTCTTCCATCCCTGACGTTTCGTCCAAAGCTACGTTGGACATCTTCGGAGGTGCTCCGGGTTGTGCTGAGTCTTTCCGAGTGACGAGTCGGACGTCGAAGAACGGCCTAAATACCACTTCTATGGTGAATTGGATTTTTGGATTTATACTATTTAAATAACAAAAGAATTCCTCTAAAGCTCTGGGGAAAGACAATGCAATATCCTCCTTGAATGTCTTCGTTAAGATATAGACTGATGTCAGCTTGAAACATACTCTTTCGGAAGGTTACACATACCGGCAGCTACTTGCATAAGGATTCCAATCATCATCCAGAACTGAAAAAGAGGTGTAATTAAAAATATAGTGGACGGAGCTATAAGGATCTGTGCGCCGGAATACCTGGACGCTGAGTTAAAAGGTCTAAAGCAGACTTTTGAGAAGAATGGTTACTCAAGTAAGGAAATAGATTGAGTTTTGCGACCGAATAACAGAAGGCCTAACGACAACGAAAGGACACAGTGATGGAAGAACACGGTTTATCTACCCTTCATCAAGAACGTAACGGATCAAATCGGCAAGATTTTTAGGAAACAAAGTTCGACCCATGAACCACGGACCTTGCCGTTGGTGGGGACGCTTGCGTGCCTCAACGATACAGATAGCCGTACCGTAGGTGCAACCAGAACGGAGGGGTATCTGTTGAGAGGCCAGACAAACGTGTGGTTCCTGAAGAGGGGTAGCAACCTTTGCAGTAGTTGCAGGGGCAACAGTCTGGATGATTGACTGATCTGGCCCTGTAACACTAACCAAAACGGCCTTGCTGTTTTGGTAGTGCGAACGCCTGAAAGCAAGGGGAAACTACGGCCGTAATTTTTCCCGAGAGCATGATGATGGCGTCCTTTTAGGTGAAATATTGCGGAGGTAAAATAGGTCCCCATTCGGATCTCCGGGCGGGGACTACTCAAGAGGATGTCGTTATCAGGAGAAAGAAAACTGGCATTCTACGGTTCGGAGCGTGGAATGTCAGATCCCTTAATCGGGCAGATAGGTTAGAAAATTTAAAAAGGGAAATAGATATAGTGGGAATTAGTGAAGTTTGGTGGCAGGAGGAACAAGACTTCTGGTCAGGTGACTACCGGGTTATAAATACAAAATCAAATAGGGGTAATGCAGGAGTAGGTTTAATAATGAATAGGAAAATAGGAATGTGCGTAAGCTACTACAAACAGCATAGCGAACGCATTATTGTGGCCAAGATTGACACGAAGCCCAAACCTATTACAGTAGTACAAGTTTGTATGAAGAAATGTATGATGATATAAAAGAAATTATTCAGGTAGTGAAGGGAGACGAAACTTTAATAGTCATGGGTAACTGGAATTCTACAGTAGGAAAAGGAAGGGAAGGAAATATAGTAGGTGAATATGAATTGGGGCTAAGAAATGAAAGAAGAAGCCGCCTGGTAGAATTTTGCCCAGAGCATAACTTAACCATAGCTAACACTTGGTTCAAGAATCATGAAAGAAGGTTACATACATGGAAGAACTCTGGAGATACTAAAAGGTTTCAGATAGATTATATAATGGTAAGACAGAGATTTAGGAACCAGATTTTAAATTGTAAGACATTTCCAGGGGCAGATGTGGACTCTGACCACAATCTATTGTTTAAGAACTGTAGAATAAAACTGAAGAAGCTGCAAAAAGGTGGGAATTTAAGGAGATGGGACCTGGATAAACTGAAAGAACCAGAGGTTTTACAGAGTTTCAGGGAGAGCATAAGGGAACAATTGACAGGAATGACGGAAAAAAAATACAGTAGAAGAAGAATGGGTAGCTTTGAGGAATGAAATAGTGAAGGCAGCAGAGGATCAAGTAGGTAAAAAGACGAGGGCTAGTAGAATCGTTGGGTAACAGAAGAGATACTGAATTTAATTGACGATAGGAGAAAATACAAAAATGCAGTCAGTGAAGCAAGCAAAAAGGAATACAAACGTCTCAAAAATGAGATCGACATGAAGTGCAAAATGGCTAAGCAGGGATAGCTAGAGGACAAATGTAAGAATGTAGAGGTTTATCTCACGAGGGGTAAGATAGATACTGCCTACAGGAAAATTAAACAGACCTTTAGAGAAAAGAGAACCACTTGCATGAATATCAAGAGCTCAGGTGGAAACCCGATTCTAAGCAAAGAAGGGAAAGCAGAAAGATGTAAGAAGTATATAGAGGGTGTATACAGGGGCGATGTTCTTGAGGGCAATATTATGGAAATTGAAGAGGAGGTAAATGAAGATGAAAAGGGAGATACGAAACTGCGTGAAGAGTTTGACATAGCACTGAATCACGTAAGTCGAAACAAGGCCCCAGGAGTAGACAATATTCCATTAGAAGTACCGACAACCTTGGCAGAGACAGACCTGACAAAACTCTACCATCTGGTGAGCAAGATGTATGAGACAGGCGAAATACCATCACACTTTAAGAAGAATATGATAATTCCTATCCCAAAGAAAGCAGGCTATGACAGATATGAAAATTACCGAACCATGAGTTTCGTAAGTCACAGCTGCAAAATACTAACACGAATTCTTTACAGACGAATGGAAAAACTGGTAGAAGCCGACCTCGGGAAAGATCAGTTTGGGTTCCGTAGAAATGTTGGAACACGTGAGGCAATACTGGCCCTACGACTTATTTTAGAAGATAGATTAAGGAAAGGCAAACCTACGTTTCTAGCATTTGTAGACTTAGAGAAAGCTTTTGACAATGTTGACTGGAATACTCTCTTTCAAATTCTGAAGGTGGCAGGGGTACAATACAGGGAGCGAAAGGCAATTTACAATTTGTACAGAAACCAGATGGCAGTCATAAGAGTCGAGGGGCATGAAAGGGAAGCAGTGGTGGGGAAGGGAGTGAGACAGGGTTGTAGTCTCTCCCCGATGTTATTCAATCTGTATATTGAGCAAGCAGTAAAGAAAACAAAAGAAAAATTCGGAGTAAGTATTAAAATTCATGGAGAAGAAATAAAAACTTTGAGGTTCGCCGATGACATTGTAATTCTGTCAGAGACAGCAAATGACTTGGAAGATCAGATGAACGGAATGGACAGTGTCTTGAAAAGAAGATATAAGATAAACATCAACAAAAGCAAAACGAGGATAATGGAATGTACTCGAATTAAGTCGGATAATGCTGAGGGAATTAGATTAGGAAGTGAGTCGCTTAAAGCAGTAAAGGAGTTTTGCTATTAGGGGAGCAAAATAACTGATGATGGTCGAAGTAGAGAGGATATAAACTGTAGACTGGCAATGGCAAGGAAAGCGTTTATGAAGAAGAGAAATTTGTTAACATCGAGAATAGATTTAAATGTCAGGAAGTCGTTTCTGAAATAATTTGTATGGAGTGTAGCCATGTATGGAAGTGAAACATGGACAATAAATAGTTTATGCAGGAAGAGAATAGAAGCTTTCGAAATGTGGTGCTACAGAAGAATGCTGAAGATTAGATGGGTAGATCACATAACTAGTGAGGAGGTATTGAATAGAATTGGGGAGAAGAGGAGCTTGAGGCACAACTTGACTAGAAGAAGGGATCGGTTTGTAGTACATGTTCTGAGACATCAAGGGATCATCAATTTAGTACTGGAGGGCAGCGTGGAGGCTAGAAATCGTAGAGGGAGACTAAGAGATGAATACACTAAGCAGATTCAGAAGGATGTATGCTGCAGTAGGTACTGGGAGATGAAGAAGCTTGCACAAGACAGAGTAGCATGGAGAGCTGCATCAAACCAGTTTCAGGAATGAACACAACAACAACAACAACAACAACAACGTTCGACCGATTTTCGGACCAACTAAGAAAATAGCCCAAGCACTTCTTTCCGTTAAGGATACACGTCCCCCTCTATCTACACAAGTGGTGTATACAATGTTCCGTGTACATGTGGTAGGGTCTACATTGCAACTACGAGGAGAAGTGTGAATACACGGTTGGAGGAACATAAAAGTCTTTGCTTACTAGGGAAAACGGAAGTCAGCAGTGGCGAAACATTATCTTCAGTCGGGTGATCATGTAGTTCAATTTCCGGAAACTGAAGTTTATGTACTGTGAAGAACTATTATCCACGGGTATATAGAGAAGCCACTGAAATATATAAACATCGGATGATTTTAATACAAAAGAAGCAGCTATGAAACTCAGCGATATATGGACAGTGGCGCTACAGAATCGGTGAGAAGTTTTTATCTTTGATGTTCTTCCTTGACAAGGTTTATCTCTGCCACCACGTGAAATCCAGACCACACCCACTTTCCACGGTATTTAGGCAGTTCTTCGACGTCCGACTCGTGATTCGGCAAGACTCAGCACAAACAGGAGTACCTCCGAAAATGTCCAGCTTTGGACGAAACGTCATGGATTGAAGAGTTCCATGGACCACGGCCATACAACCCGGAAGAATTCGCGGCAGCTGACAGGTTGCCTGCTTGCTTCACACGTTTGCGTCGTACTGAGCCTTCTGACTGTGAGCATTCCCTTTCAACGGGTAGACACAGATGGGGCTCTGGTAGCTACGACATTGCATTGAACCGGCTGGTGTAGCCGAGCGGTTCTAGGCGCTTCAGCCTGGAACCCCGCTACCGGTACGGTCGCAGGTTCGAATCCTACCCCGGGCAAGGATGTGTGTGCTGCCCTTAGGTTAGTTAGGTTTAACTAGTTCTAAGTTCTAAGTGAGTGATGACCTCAGATGTGACATCCTATAGTGCTCAGAGCCATTTGAACCATTTTGAACACTGCATTATCTGTCGACGGACGGCGTTGAAACCATTATCAATATATCTACTGTCCGCCTAGTGGCATACGCCGTCATCTGATCAATGTCTACGTCAGCTTCCCAGCTGCACTAATTTCTTTCCCACGGTGTATTTTTAATCCAAAGATCATCTCACAACGATACGGGATTATGCGTCATAATACAATGAAAATCTATAGCTTAAAATGTGCATACACGAGCACTATTTAAGTATGTTTTTAAGAGGATAGAAGAGGTGATGAGCCGTGACTGAGCTGAGGGAACCACACAGGCATTTGCCTGAAACTGTTTGGGAAAGCAGCGGAAAAACTAAATTTGAATGGCCGCACGGAGCAAACTCCGTCCGCCCGAATATGCGGTCAGTATCGTAACAGCTTAACTGACACTTTTAGTTGGACTCTGTTTATGTCAGTCGTCTCGTATTATTTATTTTAGATCGCGTACCCGAAAAAAGGTGCAGATTTGGGAAACTGGTCAATCGTATTGGTAAGGAAATTAATTTGTATCTATTTGTGTCCATTGGACATTGACATTTAAACAATTGTAATATAAAGTGGTTTTAATCTACAATAAATGTATAAGCAGAAACAGCATTTATCATTTTATTGTTACTAGTTCCCTTAATCATCCATTTATGTTTATGTTGTAACTTATATGTTAAAGACTGAGAAGAAGGAGATATCACCATTAAGAGAACCTAAGATCTCCCTCAGGGTGTAGCCAGACAGGGCCAATTCTTCATTTCAGTGTTCATTATTTTCAGTTGCGCACATTCATTTTACACCCGCCTGGTGTAGCATCAGACTGTCTTTGAATTATATTTTCGACATACTTTTTACGGAAGTGCTGCTGTGTAATTAGGATCGGGAACCTGAAAATACCCTTTAGAAAACCGTTAGCAATATCAATGCACTTTCAACAACGTGTGCTAAGGACATTACGACCGCCATAATTTTTAAAAAAATATTCATATTTCATTTGTCATTGTTGAGTTTTCCCGTCAATATACTTTTTAGAGAATACTGATGTGTAAATAATGCCCTGAACCTCGAAATATTGAATACGAAATTCGCTGGGGAAGTTGATATCTGCTACTGAAACTTGATTTTTGCGTTCAGTTGAATACATACATCTAATCTGGTAGAAGAACCCATTGGAAATAATAAATATCCGTTTCACAACTTTAAAATCTAAAGTAACTGACAAGCTTATAATATTTCAAAAGATGGCCATGCAGTATTCCCCTCCCCCTTGGTATTTCGAGGTTTAATGCCGTTCTACCTGACAGAGAGAATTGCAACTCTAATTAATTAGCTGACTGTCGTGGCCGAGAGGTTCTAGGCACTTCAGTCCGGAACCGCGCGACCGCTTCGGGCATGGATGTGTGTGATGTCCTTAGGTTAGTTAGGTTTAAGTAGTTCTAAGTTCTAGGGGACTGACGACCTCAGATGTTAAGTCCCATAGTGCTCAGAGCCATTTTTCTCCAATTAATTACACGCCCGACGATTGTATGTACGTTCTATTAAGTTAAATCGACATTCGGCCATGTCTTCTCAAGGATTCACTGGTTTTTGTCGGGCACTGTAACTTACAAAATAATGGATAGTGTCAAGCCAATTGTTGGTCCGCCATGCAATGTAAAGTTTCGGATCTTTTTGTTAAAACATGCACTTTCTGGTTTCATATTCGAATTGAGAACTGTATTTCTGTACGTTCACATGGGAAGCAAGACTGAAACCTTCTTTAGGGTTCCGTTCCTTGTTGTTGTTGTTGTTGTTGTTGTCTTCAGTCCAGAGACTGGTTTGATGCAGCTCTCCATGCTACTCTATCTTGTGCAAGCTTCTTCATCTCCCAGTACCTACTGCAGCCTACATCCTTCTAAATCTGCTTAGTGTATTCATCTCTTGGTCTCCCTCTACGATGTTTACCTTCCACGCCGCCCTCCAATACTAAATTGGTGATCCCTCGATGTCTCAGAACATGTCCTACCAACCGATCCCTTCTTCTAATCAAGTTGTGCCACAAGCTCCTCTTCTCCCCAATTCTATTCAATACCTCCTCATTAGTTATCCGATCTACCCAGCTAATCTTCAGTATTCTTCTCTAGCACCACATTTCTAAAGCATCTATTCTCTTCTTGTCCAAACTTTATCGTCCACGTTTCACTTCCATACATGGCTACACTCCACACAAATAGTTTCAGAAACGACTTCCGGACATTTAAATCTATACTCGATGTTAACAAATTTCTCTTCTTTAGAAACGCTTTCCTTGCCATTGCCAGTCTACATTTTAGATCCTCTATACTTCGACCATCATCAGTTATTTTGCTCCCCAAATAGCAAAACTCCTTAGTCTGTAGAAACGGAAACGTTTTACTAAAGCTTCATTGTCCGTCCGTCTGTCTGTCAAAAACTCTTTTGTCTTAGGAACGGCTAGAAATCTTGTCACATGTTAAGGTCTATGGTCCGTTGACGGAGTAAAAGATTGGAGGCTGTAAGTCAGTGCAGTCAAAGGATATGGCCATCTGTGCCATATATTTCGATACTTGCAAACTCACTCAGCAAAACCTATAGCGTACTTCCCCTTGGCCTAGACTAATGACATTTGGCAAGAAGGAAGGTTTTACGTTACAAGTTAAGGGCAAAAATCGGAAGTTGTTGATTGGTAACTATACCACACGAAAAAAAATTGGTCATCATCTTTTCGAGTATGTGACCGTCCATCTGTAAAGATGCCTTTTTGTCAGGAATGGTTAGACGTGTCAAACAAACTAATGTCACATACTAAGGTTTGTGGTGCCTTGGCATTGTAAGGAAGTAGGCTTCTGTCTCAATGCTATTAAATAGATACGGCCATATACGGGTGTTTCAGAAGTGACGGTCAATATTCACTGATATGACAGGAATGATCATTGGAAATATAGAAAGCCAAGTAAACATGAGCTCTAAAACGCACGCCTTAAGAGCTATGAGCAGTTCTTGATCTTCGATGCTGTGAAACAAATCTCTTTTGCTGCTTTCCATATTTTGGGAAGTCGTAGTATCGAACAAGTCAGGAAAAAAAATGGCCAGCAAACCCGTTATGAGCACTTCTTTATTAGAAGAATTGTGTTTCAAAGGTAGCGAAAATGAACATGAGCTCGTAGCTATTAAGGTATGCATTTTAGAGCGCATGTATACTGGACATTATTTTTCTTGTTTTAGTCCATATTACCACTTCCCAAAATATGGAAAGCAAGGAGCTTTCAGAAGAAGAGATTTGTTTCGCAGTATCAAAGTTCAAGTACTGATCATAGCAGTTAAGGTATGCATTTTAGAGCCCATGTTTATTAGACCTTTTTTGTTTCGAATGACCGTTCCTGTCGTATCCCTGAATATTGACCGTCATTTCTGGAACACATATTTTGATACTTGCAAACTCACTAATCAAAATCTATACGGCACCTCCTGTTGACATAGAATCATTGAAGTATGTAAGAATCAAGATTTTACAGCTCACGTACAGGGGAAAAAATCGAAAATTGTGAATTTGTAAGTATATTACACGACAAAAGATTTCTTCTCTCATGTATTATCCGAATACAAACTTAAAATTAAAACAGTCTTGGAAGACTTGCAATTCCCGACAACGTTATCTTCTCAGTGTGAATGTGGGTAACAGACAAAAATCGTCGGTGTTCTCTATTGGCAGGGTAGAGGAACTGGCTGTATACACCACTGGCCATTAAAATTGCTACACCGACAAGAATTGCAGATGATAAACGGGTATTCATTGGACAAATATATTATACTAGAACTGATATGTGATTACATTTTCACGCGATTTGGGTGCATAGATCCTCAGAAATCAGTACCCACAGCAACCACCTCTGGCCGTAATTCAGGCCTTGATACGCCTGGGCACTGAGTCAAATAGAGGTTGGATGGCGTGTACAGGTACAGCTGCCTGTCCAGCTTCAACACGATACCACAATTCATCAAGAGTTGTGACTGGTGTATTGTGACGAGCCAGTTGCTCGGCCACCATTGACCAGACCTTTTCAGTTGGTGTGAGATCTGGAGAATGTGCTTGTCAGGGCAACAGTCGTAACATTTTCTGTATCCAGAAAGGCCCTCATAGGACCTTTAACATGTGGTCGTGCATTATCCTGCTGAAATGTAGGGTTTCGCGAGGATCGAATGAAGAGTAGAGCCACGGGTCGAAACACATCTGAAATGTAACGTCCACTGTTCAAAGTGCCGTCAATGCGAACAATAGGTGACCGAGACGTGTAACCAATGGCACCCCATAGCATCACGCCGGGTGATACGCCAGTACGGCGATGATGAATACACACTTCCAATGTGCGTTCACCGCGATGTTGCCAACGTCGAACTGTTCGTGCAGATGGTTCTTGTCTTGCAAACGTCCCCATCTGTTGACTCAGGGATCGAGACGTGGCTGCACGATCCGTTACAGCCATGCGGATAAGATGCCTGTCATCTCGGGTACTAGTGATACGAGGCCGTTGGGATCTAGCACGGCGTTGCGTATTACCCTCCTGAACCCACCGATTCCATATTCTTCTGACAGTCATTGGATCTCGACCAACGAGAGCACAAATGTCGCGATACGATAAACCGCAGTCGCTATAGGCTACAATCCGACCTTTATCAAAGTCGGAAACGTGATGGTACGCATTTCTGCTTCTTAGACGAGGCATCACAACAATCAGGCAACGCCGGTCAACTGCTCTTTGTGTATGAGAAATCGGTTGGAAACTTTCCTCATGTCAGCACGCTGTAGGTGTCGCCACCGGCGGCAACCTTGTGTGAATGCTCTGAAAAGCTAATCATTTGCGTATCACAGCATCTTCTTCTTGTTGGTATATGTTGCGTCTGTAGCACGTCATCTTAATGGTGTAGCAATTTTAATGGCCAGTAGTGTAAAACAGTCCCGGAAGGCTTGAAGTTCCCTGCAACGCTATCTTGTCAGTGTGAGTGTGGATAACAGACAAAAATCGTCGGAGTTCTCTATTGGCAGCGTGGAGAAACTGGCTATATACACTGTTAAGTTCATATGGAACCTTCAAAGTGAGAGCCCTACTCGCTCATGGCCAGTTCGTATTGAACCTCCTGCACGACTACTGAGTCACGAGTCACTTCGGCTTCAGTAAAAAGATGCCAAAGCGTGGGACAGCGTTCTTGTTCCAGTCGCTGATCCATCAAAGGGAAGTACCCTTTGTCATCGCCGTGTCAATAATTCGCGACGGTATTTATTTCCAGCGATGGCGAAAGCACGAATTTAATTAGGAGCGCGACAGAATGCCAAAAGCGGCGAGCTAATATCTTTAGTCGGCGCTACCGACAACGGCGTAAGAAAACATGAAGGTGGTGTTGCGCCCGCTAGCTTTCGTCAACACCCCCGCGTCTTCCTCCTTTCTACCCCCGCCCTCCGACGCAGAGTTTCCACCTGCAGAAACCCGCTCTCTCTTCCGCCCCACACGGACACTACCTGCAGAGACCTCCAATGTCCTCTCCTCCTTCCCCACCACCCTCAGCCGCCCCCACCCCCGCCTCTACCGGAAGCTCCCTCCCCCTGGCCCGTTCCTACATCGCTCAAACCGTGCCGCTCAGCTTTTATTAAATATTTCCCACCGTCGCTCGGGAATGTGTCAACAATACGGGGCGAGTGTATGTATACGTGTGTGTGTGTGTGTGTGTGTGTGTGTGTGTGTGTGTGTGTGTGTGTGAGTGTGTGAGTCCGGGGGTGGATCAGAGAGTATATCATTATTTATCCCCGTCTCTGCATATTTTCCTCATATTTTGCGCGTTGCTGTGGGAGCGCGCGCCGACACACACACACACACACACACACACACACACAGGCAAGCAAGCTCGCACACTTCCCCCACCGCCAGAGTCGCGAAAAGCCGGATGCAAGCGCTCGCGGTTTTCGCGATTCCCGACAGAACATAATTAACTCTGCAATATAATTAGCCGCATTCCGTGGCACTGCATTGTTTCCGGTCCGCCAGGGCAGGAGTGAGGGTGGGTTTGTCACGGGGAACAATGCCGGTAGCAAAAGGGGGGGAGGGAGGGGGGAGGAAGGACTGGAGGTCCTCTGTTGGAATGTGACCACCCGCGCTTCTGGAAACACCAGCGTGTAAACTATTGGAAGTGACATGTATATTAAAATTTGCAGGATGCGTCGGTACTGCGCGAAAGTGTCCGCTCTCCGCATCTCTCAACAGCAGTAAGTTGACTTCAGATTCGTAGAAGTTATCATCATCATCAACGTCATCAAGGCTGCCTTTTCGAGGTATTAGGAAACTCGGAAGAGGCACATTGAATTATTTCATTTAGTATCTTGCCTATGCAGATGATGTTTCACTAATAAGTAGTTCTAAAAGAGAATTAATCAGAATGATGCAAAATTAATACAAAATTGCTGAGAAAACAGGATTACATGTTAATGAAGAAGAAGAACACAGAATACCTGCCCATAAGTAAGAAAACCAGAAAAGATGCACCTCTGACTGTAGATGTTTAATATTTTTTGTGGGATCTGAAATTTTAAAAACCTCTCTCACAGCGGCCTGATTTAGCTTCACTGATCAGGATAGTAAAAAACCTGCGTATATTAAGAGAATTTTCATTCACAAAGCAGGCTTATCACATTCACACAGTTCAATACTGTTCTATCCTGATTAAATTGAGCTTAACTTAAATTCCATAGGGCAGTGAAGCAATTTCGAAGTCTCGGTGCGACGAAAATTGTCAGTCGATCTCCTGAAAACATTTGTAATAATTATTAACTTTCGGTGATCACACGGGGAAGACCGGAGATCTGCTGGTAAGACCGTGTTAGCCTATTCATTTGAAATAATAAACTGGATATCTTGAGCATACAAAACGGCAGGTTCGTCCAGTGTAAATCAGACGTTCCCCACTGATCCCGTGCAACACAGCGTAGTAAGCAGACACTGTCAATAATAATCAGTTAAATAATACGCGAACACACTTACTTTAGTTTAGTTCATGTATTAAATTCCTTCTCATACAGAATCTCACGAAGATAGTGACTCGCTCAACAATACATACATATACATCTTCGTTCTTTCACGGCTAATCGGCAAGATCTCAATCATTCTTTTCATAAGAGAAAACATAGATAGCAGAGAAGCTATTCCATAGAGTAAATACACGCTCCAAGGAATAATAGGGCTTGAAACTACTTTGCATTGATAATCATCGTATATTAAAGTTCAGGAATCGGTAAGATAAGAAGAGATATTTCGAGACATGTACCGAGTTGTATAATTTATAAAATTTCTGAAAATATCGCGCAGTGACCGCTGCAAGAGACATTACAGATGGATTCAATTTCAAGACTGTTGACCACTTCAAGTGCCTAGGAAGTATTTTTTTAGTAATAAAAACAGAACACATTTAGAAATAGGCCGGCCGCGGTAGTCTCGCGAATAAGGCGCTCAGTCCGGAACCGCGCGACTGCTACGGTCGCAGGTTCGAATCCTGCCTCGGGCATGGATGTGTGTGAAGTCTTTAGGTTAGTTAGGTTTAAGTAGTTCTAAGTTCTAGGAGACTGATGACCACAGAAGTTAAGCCCCATCGTGCTCAGAGCCATTTGAACCATTTTTTTTGTACATTTAGAAATACACTCCTGGAAATCGAAAAAAGAACATATTGACACCGGTGTGTCAGACCCACCATACTTGCTCCGGACATTGCGAGAGGGCTGTACAAGCAATGATCACACGCACGACACAGCGGACACACCAGGAACCGCGGTGTTGGCCGTCGAATGGCGCTAGCTGCGCAGCATTTGTGCACCGCCGCCGTCAGTGTCAGCCAGTTTGCCGTGGCATACGGAGCTCCATCGCAGTCTTTAACACTGGTAGCATGCCGCGACAGCGTGGACGTGAACCGTATGTTCAGTTGACGGAGTTTGAGCGATGGCGTATAGTGGGCATGCGGGAGGCCGGGTGGACGTACCGCCGAATTGCTCAACACGTGGGGCGTGAGGTCTCCACAGTACATCGATGTGGTCGCCAGTGGTCGGCGGAAGGTGCACGTGCCCGTCGACCTGGGACCGGACCGCAGCGACGCACGGATGCACGCCAAGACCGTAGGATCCTACGCAGTGCCGTAGGGGACCGCACCGCCACTTCCCAGCAAATTAGGGACACTGTTGCTCTTGGGGTATCGGCGAGGACCATTCGCAACCGTCTCCATGAAGCTGGGCTACGGTCCCGCACGCCGTTAGGCCGTCTTCCGCTCACGCCCCAACATCGTGCAGCCCGCCTCCAGTGGTGTCGCGACAGGCGTGAATGGAGGGACGAATGGAGACGTGTCGTCTTCAGCGATGAGAGTCGCTTCTGCCTTGGTGCCAATGATGGTCGTATGCGTGTTTGGCGCCGTGCAGGTGAGCGCCACAATCAGGACTGCATACGACCGAGGCACACAGGGCCAACACCCGGCATCATGGTGTGGGGAGCGATCTCCTACACTGGCCATACACCTCTGGTGATCGTCGAGGGGACACTGAATAGTGCACGGTACATCCAAACCGTCATCGAACCCATTGTTCTACCATTCCTAGACCGGCAAGGGAACTTGCTGTTCCAACAGGACAATGCACGTCCACATGTATCCTGTGCCACCCAACGTGCTCTAGAAGGCGTAAGTCAACTACCCTGGCCAGCAAGATCTCCGGATCTGTCCCCCATTGAGCATGTTTGGGACTGGATGAAGCGTCGTCTCACGCGGTCTGCACGTCCAGCACGAACGCTGGTCCAACTGAGGCGCCAGGTGGAAATGGCATGGCAAGCCGTTCCACAGGACTACATCCAGCATCTCTACGATCGTCTCCATGGGAGAATAGCAGCCTGCATTGCTGCGAAAGGTGGATATACACTGTACTAGTGCCGACATTGTGCATGCTCTGTTGCCTGTGTCTATGTGCCTGTGGTTCTGTCAGTGGGATCATGTGATGTATCTGACCCCAGGAATGTGTCAATAAAGTTTCCCCTTCCTGGGACAATGAATTCACGGTGTTCTTATTTCAATTTCCAGGAGTGTAGATGCCCGTTTATCAACAGCAAACAAGACACTTTTTAGTTCCATCAAAATTCTAAGAAAATGATGATCACATAGTAGTAACTTCAAAATCCGCTTATATCAATCGACCATCATACCTGTGATCTTATATGGATGTGAAACATTAATATTTAGAAATGAGAGATGACGAAAAACTGTTAATATTCGAAAGAAAAGTACAAAGGAAAATTTTTGGACCTGTATATGGCGAAAATAACATGGAATGGAGAATTAGAAGAAATGAAGAACTAAGAGGGCTGTACAAACACCGTAACATTGTCGAAGTGATCAAGAGGAGAAGGTTGAATTGGGCAGGCCATTTAGCAAGAATGGCAGAGAATTGACTATCTAGAATGGCATTCAGCAGAACAATACAAGGAACGAGAAAATGAGGGAGACACAGGACCAGATGGCGGGGTAACGTTCGGGAGGACACAATGCGGATGAACGGCAGCAGCAACTGGACCAACAGCGCATTGGACAGGCAGAAGTGGGAGAGGCTCATAGAGCAGGCGTATGGTCGATAAGGCCCTTGCCACATGTAAAGTATAGTAAAGGTTTTAGCATCTGGGACTATTTTTAAATCACATGTTGGTGCAATAAACTAGTTGCACTTGGATTGCATTCGAAGGTACTGTTTATGTAAAATAAGCATCAAAAGGCGTATGTGTAGCTTGGTGGAAGTGTGCTGGAGATGAAGTCAAGTGAAGTGAGTCGTTGGGTTGTTTTGTGGAAGGATACAGGACAGCGAGGTCATCGCTCTCATCGGATTAGGGAAGGTTGGGGAATGAAGTCGGCCGTGCCCTTTGAAAGGAACCATCCCGGCATTCGCCTGGAACGATTCAGGGAAACCACGGAAAATCTAAATCACTATGGCCGCACGACGGACTGAGCCGTTGTCTTCCGGAATGCGAGTCCAGTGTGTTAACTACTGCGCAAGCGAAGTGAAATCGAATGTTTCCGCTGATTTCCAGCAGAACAACACCTCAGCATCCAAATGTGTTCGTTACTAATTTATCACAAATTCCCAAAAAATTATATGAATATCCGTTTTCTGTGCTGTTTTGGATGATTAGGTTTCACTTTTACTGCGATGTGGAAATTCTAATCCACTGCTAATATTATGAAGCTACAATTTTATTAGTAATAGATCCGCAAGACATTATACTCCATTAAATGCATATGGGCATTTCAAAACGCGTGTAACACTGCGCAGAGGAGCTGTAACAGCTTCAAAAATTCCCCGTAGTAAAGAAAACTACAATGAAATGAACACCCTTAGCTACTTACAGGCCGTGACATACGTCAACGGAGACAGATGAAAATGTGTGCCCCGGCCGGGACTCGAACCCAGGATATCCTGCTTACATGGAAGACGCTCTATCCATCTTTCTTTTTTTATTGTTCTGATTTTGTTCGATGGCAATGGCAAGGAAAGCGTTTCTGAAGAAGAGAAATTTGTTAACATCGAGTATAGATTTAAGTGTCAGGAAGTCATTTCTAAAAGGATTTGTATAGAGCGTAGCCATGTAATGAAGTGAAACATGGACGATTAATAGTTTGGAGAAGAAGAGAATAGAAGCTTTCGAAATGTGGTGCTGCAGAAGAATGCTGAAGATTAGATGTGTAGATCACATAACTAATGAGGAAGTATTGAATAGGATTGGGCAGAAGAGAAGTTTGTGGCATAACTTGACCAGAAGAAGGGATCGGTTGGTAGGACATGTTCTAAGGCATCAAGGGATCACCAATTTGGTATTGGAGGGCAGCGTGGAGGCTAAAAATCGTAGAGGGAGACCAAGAGATGAATACACTAAGCAGATTCAGAAGGATGTAGGTTGCAGTAGGTACTGGGAGATGAAGAAGCTTGCACAAGATAGGGTAGCATGGAGAGCTGCATCAAACCAGTCTCAGGACTGAAGACCGCAACAACAACAAAAACAAATATGGAAAAAAGTACGTAAACTGTTTTGTATTTCAAAAGTAATCGTCGAGCCAGTCTTCCACTGTCAGAGAAAACGGTCAATGCCTTCATGGCGAAATGTCTGCGGTTGTCTATAGAACAGTGGTTGTACGCAGGCTTGCACTACTTTGTTTGAAGCTCATCTATGGCCACGAATGTCTTTCTTCAGAGCTCCAAACAATACAGTAATCGCATGAGCAAGGAGATGTGGAAACTGCACGCGAAGATAATGGGAGATTAAAGAGTTCCTACGCAGATCCTGTTCAATTGCATCCCGAAATGAAGAAGGGACGTAGGGCGACCAAGAAAAGGATGGCCATAAAAACTGCGAAGGCGGAACAGGCATATGCGTACTGTCTGTCTGCGAGAAGACGACGACTTATTTTGACGAAGTGTCGCCTCTCCACACGTCTTAATAATAGGAAGTTCACTTGACATTTGGCGCAATCAACGCCACAATAGCCGGCCGCGTGATCTAGCGGTTCTAGGCGCTCAATCCGGAACCGCGCGACTGCTACGGTCGCAGGTTAGAATCCTGCCTCGGGCATGGCTGTGTGTGATGTCCTTAGGTTAGTTAGGTTTAAGTAGTTCTAAGTTCTAGGGAACTGATGACCACATATGTTAAGTCGCATAGTGCTCAAAGCCATTTTTTTTAACGCCACAATAAGGATCAGTTTCCGAAATGAACAGAAAGTCAGCTCACGCATACATAATTAGCATTCACCTAGGAAATTCGGTGTCACACCTGAGTTAACAAAGGGTATATAGGATACTCTCTTTGAGATTCGAAAAAAAATGTATGTTTCAGCCTACAGTCGCAATTTTTTAATTTATATACCGACTACTGGTTTCATTACGCGATACCATTCTATGATGTAAAAATCCAGTACATTGAATATTAATGCCAGAAAAATTTAAGAAATATTTTTTCACTACGGTAAGGAGCGTATAGCATATGCACAGAGCAGCAGTTACTGAACTGTATGAAATAAAATCACTGCTATAGAATTCGTACCTCTTGTTCTGTCGGACATTTAGTGTGGTCAGCGTGAGCTTGGAGCCATATTGTTAGCTATGAATTCTATTTGTTGAGAAACAGATCTCGAACCACAGGTTAGACTTCCTTGTAGTTTCCATCTGACGTGTGTGTGTGTGTGTGTGTGTGTGTGTGTGTGTGTGTGTGTGTGTGTGTGTGTGTGTGTGTGGCGAAGAGAATTACTGTTACAGGTTACAGGGTAAGTTGAAACGTAGTGTTTTGTATATAAGTGAATAAACGATGTTACTCTTCAGAGAGTCAAGAATCGCTGTTTCTTGTCGCTTGTCTGTAGGAAACTGACAAAGAAGGGGAGACATTGTTTATAATGAACCACTGAAAGTCCACAACTTTGTACCGGTATAATTTAAGAAACTTGCTCGTCAAGAGAGGTTTAAAAAAATCGCTTAGCATTGTTAATTCAAAATAATGTTGGGAAATGTGGTGAATTTCTCTGTCGTAAGTTATTAATTAATTAATTATTTTTATCACAGATAGCAGCAGAGGGTGTCATGGAAAGTGGAGCTAATTTGAGTTGCATTTGGCTGTAAAAGTGTATCTAAATGGGGATCCTACGTGCACGTACACAATGTGCCTAAGCTAGCAGTTAAGAGGCAAGCTGAAAACGAAAAAAATGTGAACGCGGATGTAAAAATGTTAGGCTGCAGTATTGTGTTTCCCAACGCAAATGAAAACTACTGAACGGTTTGCGTCAGGACGTTCAAACTGGACGGTTGACTGCGGGGCATGATGGGGATTATATATGTATGGTTTAGTGACGAAGCCCACTTTCATTTGGATAGGTTCATTAATAAGCAAAATTGGCGCATTGGGGGGACTGAGAATCCGTATTTCGCGATCGAAGTCTCTTCACTCTCAACGGGTGACTGTGTGGTGTGGAATGTCAAATCATGGAACAATCGGGGCGATATTCCTTGATGACACGGTGACTACTGAACATTAAGGGAAGGTTTTGGAAGATGATTTCATCCCCATTACCCAAAGTGACCCTGATTTAGACAAGATGTGATTCATGCAAGGCTGAGCTCGACCCCATCGCTGCAGGAGAGTATTTAATGTCTTGGAGGAGCACTTTAGGAACCGCATAGGTCTTGTTGGCGTCCATATTCTCCAGATCTGAACACATGGAACTCCTTTCTTTGGTGCTATATTAAAGATATGATATGCAGCAGTTACCCCAAAACCATTGCTGAGCTGGAAACAGACATTATGGAGATCATCGACAGCATCGATGCCCGACACTTGAGCGGGTCACGCACAATTTTGCTATTAGTCTGCGCCATATCGTCGCCAATGATGGCAGATACATCTGCCTCTACATCTACATCCATACTCCGCAAGCCACCTGACGGTGTGTGGCGGAGGGTTCCTTGAGTACCTCTATCGGTACTCCCTTCTATTCCAGTCTCGTATTGTTCGTGGAAAGAAGAACTGTCCGTATGCCCCTGTGTGGGCTCTAATCACTCTGATTTTATCCAAATGGTCTCTTCGCGAGATATACGTAGGAGGGAACAATATACTGCTTGACTCCCCGGTGATGGTGTGTTCTCGAAACTTCAACAAAAGCACGTACCGAGCTACTGAGCGTCTCTCCTGCAGAATTTTCCACAGGAGTTTATCTATTATCTCCGTAACGCTTTCGCGATTACCAAATGATCCTGTAACGAAGCGCGCTGCTCTCCGTTGGATCTTCTCTCTCTCTTCTATCAACCCTATCTGGTACGGATCCCACACTGTTGAGCAGTATTCAAGCAGTGGGCGAATAAGCGTACTGTAACCTACTTACTTTCTTTTCGGATTGCATTTCCGTAGGATACTTCCAATGAATCTCAGTCTGGCATCCGCTTTACCGTCGTTCAACTTTATATGATCATTACATTTTAAATACCTACTCCCAGATAATTCACAGAATTAACTGTTTCCAGTTCCTCACCTGCTATATTGTAGCTAAATGATAAGGGATCAATCTTTCTGTGTATTCGCAGCACCTTACACTTGTCTACATTGAGATTCAATTGCCATTCCCTGCGCCATGCGTCAATTCGTTGCAGATCATCTTGCATTTCAATACAATTTTCCATTGTTACAACCTCTCGATACACCACTGCATCATCTGCAAAAAGCCTCAGTGAACTTTCGGTATCATCCACAAGGTCATTTATGTATATTGTGAATAGAAACGGTCCTATGACGCTCCCTTGCGGCACACCTGAAATCACTCTGATTTCGGAAGACTTCTCACCATTGAGAATGACACGCTGCGTTCTGTACATCGCCGGCTAGGGTAGCGGAGGGATTCTAGGCGCTACAGTCTGGAACCGCGCGACCACTACGGTCCCTGTTTCAAATCCTGCCTCGGGCATGGATGTGTGTGATGTCCTTAGGTTAGTTAGGTTTAAGTAGTTCTAAGTTTTAGGGGACTGATGACCTCAGAAGTTTAGTCCCATAGTGCTCAGAGCCATTTGAACCATTTGAGCAGACACATCGAACATGTCATCACCTAAATGCTAGTATCTGTAGTGATGTTTACATCTTGAATAAAGTATTTGCGCTCGGTAGTTAGTAATTTATTTACGCTTTTTTCTAAAAAAAAAAGAGCAATGACTGCTACCCTGCATATTGAAGATTGCCATTCCATGAGATGCCTTGTCGCTGTCTGTACCACCAAGCAACTATCAAATCACAGGAACCGGAAGTCCTACACCAGTTGCAGGTTTCGTATGTAGCAGCTATCGGAGGCAAACAAAAAATCTATTTTGATATTCGGAGTAGTTGTCGAGCGAATTTAATAATATAAAGCGAATTCACAGTCGTCTCATTAGGAGGTATAGTCTTATGATAAAGGTTTAATGAAACAAGAACTACACTTGAAAACTGTTGAGACGTCTTGAGGGAGCGTAAATGACGGCTCGCAAATACCCGGACTGTATCTGTTGTGTACCTAGTTCTGCGTAGTCAGCGCGTACACAACTTTCCCACTAGAGCGCGCCCCGCTAAGCACAACAGCGCAGGCGCAGCGCTCGTCCGTCTCCGCACTACGAGATGGCGCTGCCTTAGAGACGGACCAAATTCTGCTTCCGCCGATCAGCGTATTAATATGTAACGCAGCCAATGAGACTGCTGCTAACGTAGGACATTTTCTCCTCGCAGATCACACTCGTGCAGTGATACCTTAACACGTGAGGTATTATAACGAGTGTACAGACCTCCGATTAGTGAGTATGCATTAGTCTGTACGAGTCTGCATTAGTCTGTGTTAGTCCGAATTTGTCTGCACCAGTCTGTCCAGTCTGCATTAGTCTGTACCAGTCTTAAGTCTATAGTCAAGTTTCAGTCTGCGCCTAATAAGATTATCATATTCTTGTACATAGCCATGAAGAGAAATGTATAGACACTTTGTCAAGTATCAGAGATATGTGAGAATAAGATTAACGTACCAAGATGAAAGGAACTTCAGATTGTCAATTGTAAATATCATCCAGAATCAAGTTCAGTTAGGTTTATGCTTGTTATTATTTTAATAAATGTGTGTGAAAATTAACCAATTTCTGTTTAAAGCTGGTCACCTTCAATCTGCTACCCTAAGCGTGCAAGTGGCATTTCTATCGTCTAACCTAACGGCAGAAGGTAAACACGCCACGATAGGACCACGAGACATATTGCTGACACTCGCCTACTTTGTTAGAGCGACAAGTCAAATGATCTGATCGTGTGTGTACCGAAGGTTTTACAGTGCGCACACCACAGTATTCGTCTCGTATTTGAGAATCAGAGCATTTGGCGACTTCTAATAAAATGAAGCATACTAATTTCAAATGTTTACAAAACTTTTTAGCGTCAAGTATTTATCACATTATCTCATTTATAAAGTAATTAGACATCTGAAGCTGTTTTATACACGGAAGTTCGATTCTTTAGGGCAGGCGTCTCCAAACGTTTTAGTCCGCGGGCCACGAAGTCATAAGGCCCAATATCTACCTAGTAGGATTAAAGCACCGTAGCACTCCATGATCACCGTAATGTAAGGCTAAAGGAAAGATGAATCGCAAAAATCTAAGGTTGCGGGAATAGCTAACACTGAAACGAACTACGATTTTTATATAGTTACATAATTTTGATCCGTGGAGATACCTAACCGAAATTCTGGCGAATTTAACCGACACTGCACATTCTTCACGAAAGCGTCCTGCAAAGTTAACGAAATCTCAAAATCATTGTTAGAAACACTATTACTGCAAGACGTAGAGGTAGAGAATGTTAACGCGTTGTTATTTCAAGCGGCGCAACAATAAGTTTAGTTATGTAGTCTTGTAGCGAGTAGCCGAGCCAGAGCATATATTTGATAGTTCTGTTGTGTGATTGTGTCCGACAATGTCGCGGTGTATTGGTCGCGATAGGACTCGAAACTCAATTGTTGGCAGTGTAGGTACCACCTGAAATATTTGGCGGGCCGGATACCGGGGATGTCCGGCCAGCTAACGCCCTCGGGCTGTAGTTTGGAGACCCCTGCTTTAGGTAATTGGAGGTTTACTTGTTGCTTAAGAAGCGACATTCCAGCGGCGTGACCGCCACGTCAGAAATGTTTGTGTCGAGGTTCACGGAGCCGCATCGCTTCATCTGATCCCTTCCTTCCACTCACTCAGTCGCCTCTGCCGACTCTTCACCCCAAATCCCACGCCGAACGGCAGCCACTGCAGAATTAGCCAGCGCCAGATTTACCGTAATTGCATCAAAGAGATTCCGCCGTGACATCTCTTAGTGCGACGTCACGCTGCTACAGCAATGGAATGCCCGCTTGCAGGCACTGGAAGGGCTGGAAAGCGGCTTCCGCAGCCGGCATGTGGCGTCCACCTGTTTCCACTCCAGCTGGAGGCCAACCGACAAAATTGTTGTCATCGAGGAAGCGGGATATTAAATTCCGCGCCGTTCCGCATCCGTCCGCCTACCGATGCTGGAACTGCAGTAGTACACAGTAACCTCGCGCCGTTCAGTTCCTTCCGCCGTTGCCTTCAGGTGCATAGTAACAAGAATGCTGGACATATTACGAGTGTCGGCAATAATTAACATAACACGCTTCTCTTCGTCAGTCAATTTCAATTGAGAAATACGCGTAATTTGTTGTGTGACATCGTGGAATATTCCCCCTTCAGCCCCTATAGTTTCATGAAGTTTTTTGAGTTTCTTTTGGCGCAAAACCAGACCATCGCTCATATTCGGAGGCGCTTCCGCAATGTCTACGAAGACCTGGCAGTGAACAAAAGCAGGGCGAGTCGTTGGGCGAGGCGACATCGTTGCAACAAGAACGTGCAAACCTATCCGATCTCCCGTATGTGCTGTTGCGAGGTGCCGGGGTGGAGAAGAGTTTGTACCTCTTTAATTCTGGCGAATTTCGAATGAGAACTGGGCATGCACTCGACCCCCTCCTTACCTACCACCTAATTGATTATGTGAGCAATGGTGACGAAAGGAATTGATGGTGGACCCTGCTAGTTGGTAAAATAAGGTATGTACATTCACAACAATTTAATAAAAAACATCACATACTCAGTAAAGAAAAAGCGACATTTTATCATAATAAACGACAGGAAATGGGATTCTGCATCTATCTATGAAATGAAATGCCGATAAAATGTTACAATGTGATTTATTATAAATCAGAACACAAAGGTACTTGATTGTCAATACAAACAGTAGGCTATAGGCTCGATTATAATTAACCATTATGAGAGTAAGAGTTGGCTCGAGAACAGGGAGCTCCTACTCTCTCTGATACAGTAGATTGACGATATGACTGGAGATTATAATGAATCAAATATTAATCTCCTGACTATATTGCAGTACCGAAATTAGTAGTGACAGCTCAGATGGGATCCCATGGAGAAACAAGCAAGGTGGACTTGTAGCAAAGCGAGCCAGCGCGAGTGCTGTTGAGAACTTCAGTATAAAATTGATAGGTCCTACAATGTCGGAGCCGCAAAATACTGCACCAGTAATGAAATCTGCAGCACTACGTCGCTAGGCAGTGTTCTGATGATGTAGGCGCCGACTTCTGGGGCGCAGCAACTCTGTTTCCACCCTGGCCTCGAAGGCTGTCAGAGAATTCTAAGTTCTTACGAAAAAAGGCGGCCAAATCGTAAGACTGTCCAACTCCGAAGAAGATCAGATCCCGAATCCCTGCGCCCACGCAATGCAGGAATGAATCCAACATAGGTCGTCTCCCTACTACCCTCGAAAACAGTGGATCAGCATTCAGTGCTGATTCCGTAATTCCTCCACACTGTCTCAGAACATCACTCGCGCCAATAGCGACCGTTCCATCCAATTTGGAGCGACCTCTAGTATTTCCGAGTCGTCGCGTGTCGGAGTTGAGTTGCGACGAAGCAGCAATGAGGTCCGGCAAAGCCAGTACTCGCGGAGGGAGCTAGCGATATATGCACTGCCGGATGGAAGGATGTGGTCGACAAGTGATTTGAATCTCTTCTTAATAAGGTCTTCAGCCGACAGTATAGCTTGCGTTACAGTAAAAAAATTTTAATGATTCTTTTAAAATTTATATTAATATTTCCAACGTGTGATTACCTTCCTGACATATCATTCAGGCCTTAAGCCGTTAATTGTTCTGAAGTATTGCTTGTGGCCTTCAGCCGACACATAATTTTGAATTCTTTATTAATAAAGCCTTCAGCCTCAGTGTAGCTTGTGTTGTAGTCAATTCATTTAAAACCATTGTTCAAACTATTACCTGAAATAAAGTATGTGTGTTTACTGTGCTACAAACGGTAACTGAGTAAGGCCCCGTGCACACCTTTTTCTGCTTTCCGTAAGTCCCACGTTTCAGTATTTTGACACGAATCCCGCTGCCAGGAATCGAATACAGCGGCTATATTCCTGCCTACTCTTTCTCTATTATCGCAGAGGAAACATCCAGCTTCTGGTGACTCAGTTACACGACCTCGTTTAAATTCAGAGAGGTGTTAATAATGGCGTCTTTGTAACCTTAAAGGTGTTTTGACTAACTTCAACTCATCAAGTCAATATCAAAGGCAACTAACGCTCACGACCATTGAAGCGTGTATTTAAAGCGCAACTGATTCGCATCCTCATATTTGGTAAGGCGGGTACCAGGTTGACATTCATTGGGAGAGTCCTTAGATAATGTTGTCCATCAACAAAGGAGGTGGCTTACAAAACACTCGTTCGACCTATACTTGAGTACTGCTCATCAGTGTGGCATCCTTACCAGGTCCGGTTGACAGAGGAGATAGAGAAGATCCAAAGAAGTGCGGCGCGTTTCGTCACAGGGTTATTTGGTATGCGTGGTAGGGTTACGGAGATGTTTAGCAAATTGAAGTGGCAGACTCTGCAGGAGAGGCACTCTTCAACGCGGTGTAGCTTGCTGTCCAGGTTTCGAGAGAGTGCGTTTCTGGATGAGGTATCGAATATATTGCTTCCCCTTGCTTATGCCTCCCGAGGAGATGACGAGTGTAAAATTAGAGAGATTCGAGCGCGCACGGAGGCTTTCCGGCAGTGGTTCTTCCCGCGAACCATACGCGACTGGAACAGGAAAGGGAGGAAATGACAGTGGCAGGTAAAGTGCCCTCTGCCACACACCGTTGGGTGGCTTGCGGAGTATAAATGTAGATGTGTATGTAGAGGTAGAGGCGCTACTAACAAGACTTTTACGCGACTGCCGCGAAATTTGCATAGAAATTCATCTTTCAGGTGTAGAAACACGGCTGCCAACTTTCGTTTATGTCGCACAACTCCTACTTCGCGTTATGATTTTTTCCATCAGTGTATGTTTTCGAGAGGTTCCTTGCGCTATGTAATAGATGTAATCTGTAGTAGTTAGCTTGCAGTAGCGATGTTGTCAGTGTGTTCAGGAAGACAGGTTTTCTAGTTTCTAGGAGCCCTGTCGCTAACTAGACTTACGAGCAGTAAGTCGATACCGCGCAGCGAACTGAAAATTGCTGTATTGGATTACAGCAGTAATGAGCGAGCGAACCCCGTGTAGCGTTCTCACAGTACCCACTCCATACGCAGCTAACAGCACTGCTGTGGGTCGCCTAACGTGGCAGAGGCGGGTTCCGAACACACGGCGCCGAGAAACTGTATCCGTGCCGCGTAACCTGAGACTAATAACACGCCTATCAATTAGGCGTCGGTGCGATAAGAGGTGCTCTCTAGCGAGTTTGCGAGCGAGCGCTGCCCTCTGGTAGGTGCAAAAATGAGCAAAGGTCTGTACAACACAGATGTATACCAGGTGTATCACAAATACCTCGAGAAACTGTGGCCAAACTATTGAGAATGCAGCAATGAAAAACGTTATCAGGGAACAACATGTTTGGAACGCTTTGAGTGATGAAATCGCCTTTTGATTGTACAACAGAGTCTATTCCACAATCTAGATTTCGACGTTCGGCCATTTTCAAACGTTACAATTATTAGACTTGAGTAGAACACAAGCTATAGTCAATCATTTTTTTTCCTTTATGGGATTTCAAATAAGCTGGCAGCAGCGTAATATGCTGCTCTACAGCCTACAGAAAAGTTAAAAAACATAATGAGAAGCCGGACAGTGTGGCCGAGCGGTTCTAGGCGCTACAGTCTGGAACCGCGCGACCGCTATGGTCGCAGGTTCGAATCCTGCCTCGGGCATGGGTGTGTGTGTGATGTCCTTAGGTTGGTTAGGTTTAAGTAGTTCTAAGGGACTGATGACTGACGTAAAGTCCCATAGTGCTCAGAGACATTTGATCCATAATGAGTAGAGAAACTAATAAGAAAAACAGGCGGTAAAACGGGGAAATTGTAAAAAAAACTGTAAAATGGTGTAAGTTGTGGAATTTGAAATACAGAAACACTGAGGTGACGATGCGGATGAAAACACACAAGAGGTAGAGAGGCACAATTAAAAAACACGGCGACAGTCTCGTTTCTGTTTGCACAAGAGAAAAAACACAACTAGAGACAGTATGGCGGCTGTTCGCCACCCTGACAGGGCCGCAAAACACTGAACACTCGTTATAACAGCACTATACAGGTAACATAGTTGCTTTATTGAATTTCGGTCCCCCCCCCCCCCCCCCCCCCCCCCAAGGGGGCAGGCTGGCAGCAGCTTAGTATGCCGCTCTTCATCCTACAGACTTTGTTTTAAAAAGATGAAGAGAATAAGTAATAAACGCAGGCGATAAAATCGGAGAATGAGAACATGGCGGAAAATCGTGGAACTTGAAACATAGAACCAAGGGATGATGATGCTAATAAAATACATATGAAGCAGACAGGTAAAATAATAGACAGGCAATTAAAAAACACGGTGACAGTATGGTTTCTGTTCGCAAGAGATATAAAATTCACACCCAGGGACAGCATGATTTCTGTTCGCAACAGTTTGGAAAGATGAACAACACTGAACAGTGACTTGAACACTGCACTAAAAAGTTGGCAAATATGACATACCACCGCCTGAGGGTAGAGGGGGGGGGGGGGGGGAGCCTGGACGGATGATAGGAAGGAGAAGGGGGGAAGGGAAAGAGAAGTGAATGGGGGAAGGGGGAAAGGAGCCGATGGAGGACAAGGACCCATAAGAGGGGGGGGGGGGTAATCAACAATTGCTTTGGGGATTTCATTCCCCTGCCCCAAATGGGCAGGGGAGCGCTGTCAGCGGCACAATCCGCCACTCTTCAGCCGAGTGACACGACAACTAAAACAAAAATAAGATGTTCGATATATATGGCGATAAAAAAGGGGAACATAAAACAGAGTACGGGGAAAAATTGGAGGTAAAAATACACTGACATGGGGACGTTCATGGGGGAACAATTAAAAAAAGTCACCAGAAAGTTAAAAAAAAACAGTTGGAGATTTTCGGAGGAAGATCGCGCGGAGAAAACAGACAGAAGTTACATGAAAGAAACCTAAGGGACCAACTAATTGGATTTGTACGAACATATAAACGGAACTGAAAGAACTTGGAATAAATACTATAACGATGTCGTCACGACAGCCTCCTGTTCCGACAGAACACACGCTGGATCATTAGCTGCATAAATCTTTTAAACAGAAAAGATTATCACAAGTATAATTAATGAAAATAAGTTTGAGAGATTTTCTTTGAAATTAAATAAACTTCCGGGCTTCAAGTATTATATTATGAAACGGAAACTTACATTAATATGGCCACCCATTGTGGCGGCGGAGCGAATTTCCATGATACACATTCTCGCTTGTTTGTGGCTACATATATTTTTAATCACTTAAACTCTTAAAGTTACAATAAAATGATTAATCAGTATGGAGCACAATACTTTTGCGTCCGACTCGCAACACATTCACAGAAGAACAGCTAGAGAGCGGCGCGGCTCCCTGCAGAAGTAAAAATTGGCAATAGTTAGTTTGAAACATAGGTGCGTCGTTTTTTTACTGATCGATAGCAGCGTATAACAGTTTATAGCTATCGTGATATTCTGCGCTTTTCAGGAGCGCGGCAAAGATATCTGGTTACGACATTCATTGGTATATATTAAAAGTTCGCACATACTGACGCGAATACAGAAAAAAACTTCTACATGTTAAAAATCGCAGTGATAAAGGCTGTAATGTCACAGAGGGTACAAGAAATATATGACATAAAGGTGGTACAGATAATACAATATATACTCAACACATGTATCTTCTGTTATATAAACAAAAAAGTAAATGCGAAAACATATGTAACAGGCTAATTTACTGGAAATTATCATGGTTTCTTTACTGGATATGGTTGTGGAATAAGATAGATGGCGAAATCACAGGTTTTAAACTTCGCTATATTGTCTCTAAGATACTTAGACATAGTGTAGCGGAAGGATTATATAATGGTTTGACAGAGATTTAGAAACCAGATTTTAAGCTGTAAGACATTTCCAGGGGCAAAGGTGAACCCTGATCACAATTTATTGCTTATTAACTGCTGATTAAAACTGAAGAAACCACAAAAAAAGGCAGAAATTTAAGAAGATAGGATATGAATAAACTGAAAGTACTAGAGGTTGTAGAGGGTTTCAGATGGAGCGTTAGGGAACGATTGACAAGACCAGGAGAAATGAATAGAGTTGAAGAAGAATGGGTAGCTTTGAGAGATAAAGCAGTGAACGCAGCCGAGGATCAAGTAGGTAAAAAGATGAGGGCTAGTATTTCACTTGTGTCATTTCAGTCCTCTATGTTCGTATACGAGTGCTGACCGTTTTTTTAAATTCATTGTACCTGTGAACAGTTACGTGTTTTTTACTTTGTGTGCTACTGTCTTGTCTCCACCGTTTTGCCCCGCGGGATTAGCCGAGCGGTCTGTGGCGCTGCAGTCATGGACTGTGCGGCTGGTCCCGTCGGAGGTTCGAGTCCTCCCTCGGGCATGGGTGTGTGTGTTTTTGTCCTTAGGATAACTTAGGTTAAGTAGTGTGTAAGCTTAGGGACTGATGACCTTAGCAGTTAAGTCCGATAAGATTTCACACACACTTAAACACATCCTCCGATTTGTTTTGTTTTTCTGTGTCTTCATATGTATTACTTGTATTTTCTGTAGCCGAAGAGCGGTGAAGTTTGCCGCTGCCGGCCTACCTGTATCAGGTATCAAAATAAAAATAAAAAACAAAAAAGAGGGCTAGTAAAAATCCTTGGGTATCACTAGAGATATAAAATTTAATCATGAAAGGAGATAATACAAAAATGCAATAAATGCAGCAGGTTAAATGGAATGCAACTGAAAAATGAGATTGACAGGAAGTGCAAAATGTCTAATGAGGAATGGTTAGAGGACAAATGTAAGAATGAAGAAATATATATCAATAGGGCTATGACAGATACTGCCTGTAGGAAAATTAAAGAGAGCTTAGGAGAAAAGAGAGCCACTTGCATGCATATCAAGAACTTACACAGAAAAGGAGTCCTAAGCAAAGAAGGGAAAGCAGATAGGTGTAAAGAGTATGTAGAGGGTCTGCACAAGAGAGATGTACTTGAGGGCAATATTATGGAAAGGGAAGAGGACGTAGAGGAAGATGAAAAGGGAGATATGATACTGTGTGAAGAATTTGACAAAGCAGTCAGAGACGTAAATCGAAACAAGGCCCTGGGAGTAGACAACATTCCGTCAGAGCAACCGATACGGATACTGAATAAAATGTGGGAGAAGAGAAATTTTTGGTACACAATGAGTAAAAGACGGGATCGGTTGGCAGGATACATTCTGAAGTATCAATGGATCACCAGTTTAGCACTGAGGGAAGCGTGGAGGGTAAAAATCATAGACGGAGACCAAGAGATGAATACAGTAAGCAGATTCACAGGGATGTAGGCTGCAGTAGTTACTCTGAATGCTTCAAATGGCTCTGAGCACTATGGGACTTATCTTCTGAGGTCATCAGTCCCCTAGAACTTAGAACTACTTAAACCTAACTAACTTAAGGACATCACACACATCCATGCCCGAGGCAGCATTCGAACTTGCGACCGTAGCAGTCGCACGGTACCGGACTGCGCGCCTAGAACCGCGAGACCACCGCAGGCCGGCTATAATTCCTCTATCACGCAAACATTTGGGGCTACACTCGTGTGGTATGAGACGTTCCCAGGGGGTCCACTGGGGGCCGAACCGCAACAATAACCCTCGGTTTGGCGTGGGAAGGCGGTGGGGTGGGTGGACTGGTGGACTGCTGTGGCCTGTTGTAGGGGTTGTGAACCACTGAGGTCTCTGGTGGGACTCAGCTCCTCCATCGTCTCTAGGTCCCCTGTTTAATACAATAGCTAAAAATGTAATCATTCTTCTTACCATACCGTAAATTCACATTACGTAAAATATAGTCATTTACTATCCTTCCTAGGATTACAATTTCAATGACCCGGTGTGTAACATATCTCACTGTATTCCGTATTTCTCCATAGTCAATAAAAAGCTCAGATTGTCTCCCAAATCGTCTACATAGGTAAGAAACAGCAAAGGGCCTATAACACTACCTTGTGGGGCGCCAGAAGGCAATTCTGTTTCACTCGATGGATTTCCGTCAATTACTACGGACTGTGACATCTGTGACAGGAAATCACGGATCCAGTCACATAACTGAGGAGATATTCCATAACCACGCAATTTCACTACGAGCCGCTTGTGTGGTACAGTGTCAAAAGCCTTCCGGGAATGCATAAATACGGAAACGATCTGAAATACCTTGTCAATAGCACTCAACACTTTATGTGAATAAAGAGCTAGTTGTGTTTCACAGGAACGATGTTTTCTAAACCCATGTTGTGTGTGTCAATAGACCGTTTCCTTCGAGGTAATTCATAATGTTCGAACACAATATATGTTCTAAAATCCTGTTGCATATCGACGTTAACGATATGGGCCTGTAATTTAGTGGATTACTACTACTACTACTACGTTTCTTGAATGTTGGTGTGACCTGTGCAACTCTCCAGTCTCTGGGTACGGATCTTTCGTCGAGCGAACGGTTGTATATGATTGTTAAGTATGGAGCTAATGCATCAGCATACACCGAAAGGAACCAAATTAGTATACTGTCTGAACAAGAAGAATTGCTTTTATTAAGTGATTTAAGTTGCTTCACTACTCCGAGGATATTTACTTCTACATTACTACATAACTTGCGTGTATCGTTGATTTTTTTGGACTGCGCACGAAACATTCTCTCACCCTCTCCATGGCAGTAACTATCGCTCGCGGTCAACCGCTGCTTTTCTGTTTACCCACCAACGACTCTAAATTCTCGATACCAACGCATAGTGCTCTGTTTACATGACAGTTATTATCCATTATTCCTTCAGAATTCACGTTGCACTGTTGTAACACACAAACATCTCCCGCACTCAAACACACAAAAAGTCCTATTTCAATTTCTTACCTTGTTACCATTTTGTCAAGGCACAAGAGTCGTTTTGTCGGCTGATGAGCACAATACAAGGTCGATACCTTTACGATTCTGTTCATGTGTCAGTCATATTAGTACATGTAATACTTTGCAAAATGTACAACTCTGAAAATGATTTATAGTAGTCCTGTAACATTTTTGCATCGGATTTTGATGAGCGGATTACTTCACCGAATTTGACGATGTTATGCGTCAAAGTAGACCTGTGATACCGGCACGTTCAATAGTTCGTATGTAGGGAAAAGGTTCTCTGTAGGGAAAAGGTTCTCTGTCAGGTGCTAAAACTTTGATGTAGGGGTGGCACGCAAAGAAATCAACCCATCGCTCCAGCGATATTAGGTCGCCAATCGAGCAGAAGAAGGTTGTGAAAGGGCATTCGTAAAACGGGACAGACAGACGCGAACAGACGTAAAAAAGGCTTCTTCATTTGGAGCGAACACTCGGAGGCGGGAGGGAATCAAGTCGTTTCATTTTGCCTCCTCCGCCGTGCCATGCTTCCGCCGCTTAAGCTAGTGCACGCCGCGGAAGAATACGGGCGGGTCGGAATTTCCCGCTGCTGTGCCCTGCTCCGCGCCACGTTTACGATTCCCTTTTAAAGTGGGCGGTAATTTATTTCCTTTTTGCCTGCATCTCCACCCTGCCCCTCCCCCCCCCCCTCTCCCGTTTTTGCGAAAGCGTAAAAAGTTTACGGCTTCCTCGCTAAGCTATGCGCGAAGAAACGACCAGAGTGGCCGGGATACATAAAATGTTATAAATTTTTAATCCGTCCAGGCGCTTCTCCAGACCAGGATAGGGAGCGAGGGGAACTGGCTGGATAGCTACAGACGGCAGTCCACTGTGGAAACAGGAGTGGGCCCGAAATACTCGCTTTTAAACACTTCTTCACCCTCGCAGCCTTACTTGGCTGGTTCAGTTCATAAAGCACTATTCGACGCTCTATCTTCTCTCGTTGTTTACTCTGTTGCGTTATGTGATTGTGTGATATGTGGGGCAACGTCACAAATTTTTAATTTCGCGCCGACCTCTGTGACCAAGAGGTTCTAGGCACTTCAGTCCGGAACCGTGAGACTGCTACGCTCGTAGGTTCGAATACTGCCTCGGGCATGGATGTGTGTGATGTCCTTAGATTAGTTAGGTTTATGTAGTTGTAAGTCTAGGGGACTGATGACCTCAGATGTTAAGTCTAGGGGACTGATGACCTCAGATGTTCCACAGTGCTTAGAGCCATTGCAACCATTATTTTTAAATTGCGCCTAGAAGAAATAAAATCACACAATTATATTTTTGCGGAATTCCGGAACTATATAGTCAGAAGCACAAGTAAATTTACAGCCAATAAAATTCGTCTCGGTTTGAGGCCGCATTGCCATCTGTAAAATTTCGACGTTTCGGCGACTGTTGCAAGGTGCCATCGTCAGGGTGTATTGCTAACAGCTGAATGAGCACTAGTTTGGATACTTATACGGGGTGGTCCATTGATCGTGACCGGGGCAAATATCTCACGAAATACGCATCAAACGAAAAAACTACAAACAACGAAACTCGTCTAGCTTGAAGCGGGAAACCAGATGGTGCTACGGTTGGCCCACCACATGTCTCTGCCATAGGTCAAAAGGCTATCAACTTGGTTTTTACAAATAGTACGTAAAAAAATATGAATGTTTTAGTTGGACCACTTTTTTCGCTTTGTGACAGATAGCGCTGTAATAGTTACGAACATATGGCTCACAATTTTAGACGAACAAATGGTAACAGGTAGGCTTTTTTTAAATTAAAATACAGAACGTAGGTACGTTTGAACATTTTATATCGGTTGTTCCTATGTGATACATGTAACTTTGTGAACTTATTACTTCTTAGAACAGCGAGATTACCTGTAAATACCACATTAATGCAATAAATGCTCAAAATGCTGTCCGTCTTCATCAATACATTTGGCAATACATGTAATCACATTCCTCTCAATAGCTAGTAGTTCGCCTTCCGTAATGTTCGCACATGCACTGAAAATGCGCTGACGCATGTTGTCAGCCGTTGTCAGTGGATCCTTCAACTTTCCCCACGGAAAGAAATCCGGGGACGTCAGATTCGGAGAACGTGAGGACCATGGTATGGTGCTTCGACGACCAATTTATCTATTATGTAATATAATATTCCATACCGCTTCAACCGCAAGCGAGCTATGTGGCAGACATTCGTCTTGTTGGAATTACATCGCCATTCTGTCATGCAGTGAAACATCTTGTAGTAACATCGGTAGGACATTACGTAGGAAATCAGCATACAATGCACCATTTAGACTGCCATCGATAAAATGGGGGCCAATTATCCATCCTCCCATAATGCCGCACCATTCATTAACCCGCCAAGGTCGCTGATGTTCCACTTGTCGCAGCCATCGTGGATTTTCCGTTGCGCAATAGTGCATATTATGTCGGTTTACGTTACCGCTGTTGATGAATAACACTTCGTTGCTAAACAGAACGCGTGCAAAAAATCTGTCATCGTCCAGTAATTTCTCTTGTGCCCAGTGGCAAAAATGTACACGACGTTCAAAGTCGTCGCCATGCAATTCCTGGGGCATGGAAATACGATACGGGTGCAATCTATATTGATGTAGCACCGACGTTTTTGTGATTCCCGATTCTCGCACAATTTGTCTGCTGCTGATGTGCGGATTAGCCGCGACAGGAGCTAAAACACCTACTTGGGCATCACCATTTGTTGCAGGTCGCGGTTGACGTTTCACATGTGGCTGAACACTTCCTGTTTCCTTTAATAACATAACTATCCGGCGAACGGTCCGGAAACTTGGATGATGTCGTCCAGGATACCGAGCAGCATACATAGGAACGCCCGTCGGGCATTTTGATCACAGTAGCTGTACATCAACACGATATCCACCTTTTCCGCAATTGGTAAACGGTCCATTTTAACACAGGTAATGTATCACTAAGCGAATACCGTCCGCACTGGCGGAATGTTATGTGATACCACGTATTTATACGTTTGTGACTATTACAGCGCCAGCTATCACAAAGCGAAAAATGTGGTCCAACTAAAACATTCATATTTGCTTACATACTACACGAATATGTGATAAAATGGGGGTTCCTATTTAAGAAACGCAGTAGATATCCTTTAGACCTATGGCAGCGCCATCTAGCGGGTCAACCATAGCGCCATCTGGTTTCCCCCTTCAAGCTAGACAAGTTTCGTTCTTTTTATTTTTTTCCGCTTCGTGCTTATTTCGTGAGATATTTGGCCCTGTCACTATCAATGGACCACCGTGTATAGTATGGAAGGGTGCTGTCTTTGGGTGTGAGAGTAAGGAGGAAGGGTATTAGGGGATCATTTTATTGGTGTTTGCATTGCTGTTGTCATTGGCGGAAATGTGTGTTTTGCACTGGAGTTTCCTTTAGCGCTTGCCACTGGTGGTAATCGGCGAATAGGAGACTAAACGGCGTTGTTTGCTAGATGCCTAGTAAGGACTAGGGCTGTCCCCAATCTGTGTACCCTCCACCGCTGTGGCCCACAGCACCCGCCTGTTGCTCTGCGAGAGCTGGCCTCCCGCAAAGATGTCACTTCTGGCAGCCAAGACTCTTGAGTCGGTACCCGTCTTCCCTATTCACGCTGTCGGGTCGTTTGGCTATTTCTATAGCCTCTCTAATCTTCCTCCTCAAACTAAACGGCTGTTTCGCCAGCATGCGGGCCTTCAGAAATTCGATCTTCATCCTGCAACTGTTCCTGATGTTCTACCACCGCCGATTTGTTGTATTGTTTGAGGCGGATATACCTGTCGTGTTCGGTTAACCTTGTGCTTATTGGACGCCCAGTCTCACCTACATATACACCTGCCCACATTCGCACCCGATTTCATAAACTCTGGCTGCATGAAACGTGTCAATTGTGTCTTTCGTCGACGCCAGACTGTCTTTTGTTTCGTTGTTCGTACTAGTCGATACTGGGCGGTTAGTAAACAACGCTACGCTGTAGTCGCCGCTCAGTCTCCTATTCGCCGATTACCACTAGTGGCAAGCAGTGAAGGAAACTCCAATGGCCGGCCGATGTGGCCGAGCTGTTCTAGGCGCTTCAGTGAGGAACCGCGCGACCGCTACGGTCGCATGTTCGAATCCTGCCTCGGGCATGAATGTGTGTGCTATCCTTAGGTTAGTTAGGTGCTCTGAGCATTATGGGACATAACATCTGAGGTCATCAGTCCCCTAAAACTTAGAACTACTTAAACCTAACTAGCCTAAGGACATCAGCTACATGCATGCCCGAAGCAGGATTCGAACCTTCGACCGTAGCGGTCGCGCGGTTCCAGACTGTAGCGCCTAGAACCGCTCGGCCACTCCGGCAGGCGATGTGTGTGATGTTCTTTATTGCTGGATTGCTACCGGTTTCGTGGCACATCCTCAGGTTAGTTAGGTTAAATAGTTCTAAGTTCTAGGAGACTGATGACTAAAGAACTTAAGTCCCATAGTGCTCAGAGCCTTCTGAACCATTTGAACACTGATCAGAAGGACAGTACCATCGCAAATCTGCTATCGATTTAAACCCATCCAGTCGATAGCAGCGTCACCTGGCGAGGAATGACTACTAGTCAGGCACAAGCACGGTGTCAGTGAGAGGTCAGTGTGTAGAAAGAGGAAGGTGCGCGATCTCTCTGAGTTTGAGCGAGGGCTGATTCTCATTCCCCAGAGGCCCAGCACTAGCATTTCGGTCACTGCGCGACTTGTTGGGTGTCCGAAGAGTGCTGTGGGGAGTGTCTTCAACATGTGGCGAAACCAAGGTGAAGCCACGTCCAGACGTCGTGGGGTTGGGTTTCCACGTATCATTAAAGATGTCGGACCCTGAAGGCTGGTAAAACAGGGCAGGAGGCAAACTGTGGTGGAACTAACATCAGAAAAAAATGTTCAGATGTGTGTTGAAGTCTTACGGGACTTAACTGCTAAGGTCATCAGTCCCTGGGCTTACACACTACTTAACCTAAATTATCCTAAGGACAAACACACACACCCATGCCCGAGGGAGGACTCGAACCTCCGCCGGGACGAGACGCACAGTCCACGACTGCAGTGCCTTAGGCCGCACGGCTAATACCGCGTGGCGAACTAACAGCAGACTTTAACGCTGGGCAGACTACAAATATGTCTGAACACACAGTGCACCGTACACACCTAACGATGGGCGTTCGAGCCTGTGCCAACGTTAACACCACGACATCGGCAATTACGACTGAAATTCATCAGCTAATGCAATGCTCTGACACAGCAATAATGTCCAGTGCCGAAGGTTGTGGAGATGAAGCAGCGATTAGTATGATTCATCAATTAATCAAAAAAATACGTAATCGCATTTGTTATTATTATACTACCAACCGGTTTCAACCCGACGTAGGGGTCACCTTCTGGGCGTTTACACCATTGGTTTCCTGCCGTTATGTAGACAGGAGTGACACCATCAGCAGTCGACCAATGGAAGATGACCTCTACGTCGGGTTGTTGCTGTGTCAGAGCATTCCATTCTCTGATGAATCCCGATACCGTCTTCGTCACAGTGACGAGACAGAGTGATTCCTTCGTTCTCCACGGGAACAACTTCTTCACACCTGTACTGTGCGGCGGGGCCAACCAGGCCGCGGCTCCATTATGCTCTGGCGAACATTCACGTGGGTATCTGTGAGTGAAGCGGAGCTCGTGCAAAGCACCATGACGGCCAAGGAGTATCATACACTGGTTGCAGACTATATACGACCCCGGAATGAGATTTTCACTTTGCAGCGGAATGTGCGCTAATATGAAACTTCCTGGCAGATTAAAACTGTGTGCCGGACCGAGACTCGAACTCGGGATCTTTGCCTTTCGTGGGCAAGTGCTCCACCGTCTGAGCTACCCTAGCACGACTCACGCCCGGTCCTCACAGCGTTGCGTCTGCCAGTACCTCGTCTCCTACCTTCTAAAGTTTACGGAAGTTCTCCTGCAAAGTTTGCAGAACTAGCACACCTGAAAGAAAGGATATTGCGGAGACATGCCTTAGCCACAGCCTGGGGGATGTTTCCAGAATGTGATTTTCAATCTGCAGTGGAGTGTGCACTGATATGAAACTTCCTGGCAGATTAAAACTGTGTGCCGGACAAAGACTCGAACTCGTGACCTTTGCCCGCGAAACGCAAAGGTCCCGAATTCGAGTCTCGGTCCGGCACACAGTTTTACTCTGCCAGGGAGTTTCATATACAACCCCCTTCATGACGATCCATGTTTGGCGACGGCAGTGACATTTTTAAGCAAGATAATGCGCCATGTCACAAGACAAGGAACGTGATGGAATTGTTCGAGGTAACAGTGGCGAGTTCCAGTTGACGTGCTGGCCCACCAACTCGCAGGATTTGAGCCCGATCGAACACTCCTGGGATGATTTGCAATTTTGGCTCGATTTTTTAAGCCACTTCAGTAGCACCACATACCCCCTCACACCTGGATTGTCATTCCGTTTCCTTCTTCCCGTTTGGGTGATTTAGGATTTTTTCCAGGCAGCGTAATTACTATCTTTCCTTCTACAATCTGTACATGAGGAAGCGCCACGTATATGCGAAATCAACGAAGACTGTTGTTAAATCACGTGTATTGTCGAAATCGTACTGATTATTCACTGTGATTACCTTGGAGAGTGCAGTCGCTTCTGCGCTGGACACACTCGTTCAGTGACGAGGCGATGCAGCAATTATTAAAGCGCGCTGGCGTGCGCTTACCTGCATCTCCTGTGCACTTGCGTTAAGATGCATTCCTCGTGTATGGAGCGGTACTCACCTGCAACACAAAAACGAAAATAGTATTAGAAAATACGCTCAGATTTGCTCTTAAATTTAGCATGGAGTAACCGACACTCCAAATCAACATAGCACAACAAATGGCCTTCTAACATCAAGAGAATAAATGTGGAAACTTACTTTATTCCTCTGTTACAAAAATGTGATGGCAAGGCATCATCCTACCGACCGTCCAGAAACTATATACCACGACAGTACATTCCATATAAAAACGTGATACAACATTCTACATTTTTTTTCCCAAAGAGTTAAATGGCTCTGAGCACTATGGGACTTAACTGCTGAGGTCGTCAGTCCACTAGAACTTAGAACTACTTCAACCTAACTAACCTAAGGACATCACACACATCCATGCCCGAGGCAGGATTCGAACCTGCGAGCGTAGCGGTGGCGCGGTTCCAGACTGAAGCGCCTAGAACCATCGGCTGGCACAGTGGGATCGTGTCACCAACATTTTAGATTAGAGTTTCATTTGGATGGCTGACAACTGACGTGCTCAGCGTTCAGTTGTCGTGAACACTTGGCTTCAGCATGCTACGATCACATGAACGGAGGTGCCTACCCGTTTTCCTGATATGTATCCAATCCAAATGTGTGGGATCGACTAAAACGAGCCTGTTTTTGGACGTCCACAACAACCACGTGCTCAGCGCAACTTACGACGAATCGTAATTGAAGAGTGGAATAGTATGGACCATAAGAGGCTAGATGATCGCATCTATGGTATGCCATGATTGATTCGAGCCTGCATCCGAGCAAATGGACGTTCCACCACGTACTGACGTTGCTCAGGAATGCTGTGAAAAAATCCCATATGGGAAGAAGACGATTTTGTTGTTACACAGATGTTTCCTGTTTTCCTTTATTTGGCTCTCTGGACAAATTGCAAATGAATTTGTACACGTACCTCGGAGCTAGTTTTAGTTTTTCGAAGTATAGACCTGACGTAAACCTTTTCTGATGCATTTATTCTACGAGGGGAATGTCAGTGCAAAGTCAGAGAGATGGCACCACCGGCTCGTATCGAGGTCATGTTTAGTTAGTATCATCTTTGGAAAGAACGCACACCAAGTTTCAGCCATATTGGTCAATTCCTGTGTATTTGGCATTCGTGTGAATCAAGGAAGTCGAAAAATAATTTCGTGTGGTGATTAAACATTACTTTCTGAAAGGCAAAACGCCTCAGGAGACTAACGAGAAGCTTGATTAACATTACGGTGACTCTGCACTTTCCATTGGAAAGGTTTATAAGTGGTTTCAAAATTTTCGGTGGCCATACGGGCACAAGTGCTGCTGAACGTTATGGACGGCCTGTGGAGGTTACGACTCCAGAAATCATTGATAAAATCCATGATATGGTGATGGATGGCAGAAGAATTAAGGTGCGTGAGATTGCTAGTGGTGTGGGCATCTCGAATGAAGGGTACATAATATTTTGCATAAACATTTGGACACGGGAAAGCTGTCTGCAAGATGGGTTCGGCGATTGCTCACGCTTGACCAAAAACGGAATCGTGTGAAGTGTTGCAAGGGTGGTTTGTAGCTGTTGAGGAAGAATCCGCAGGACTTTAATCGTCTTTTCGTCACTGGGGATGAAACATGGATGCATTACTATACTCCTGAAACCAAACAACAATCTAAACAATGGGTCACCAAAGGAAGAATCTGCAACAAAAAACACGAAGGCCATTCCTTCGGCCAGAAAGGTTATGGCAACTGTCTTTTGGGATTCGCAAGGGGGTGATCCTCATCGAGTATCTGGAAAAGGGTAAAACTACTACAGGTGAATATTATTCATCGTTATTTGACCGTTTGAAATCCGAGCTGCAAGAAAAACGCCGGCGATTGGACCGCAAGAAAGTCCTTTTCCATCACGACAATTCACTAAGACACACCTCAGCAGTTGTGGTGGCCAAATTAATGGAAATAAGGTTCCAACTCGCTTCTCATCCCCCATATTCTCCAGACGTGGCTCACTCGGACTACTATTTGTTCCCCAATTCTCAGAAATTGCTGGCGGGACAAAGATTTTACTCAAAAGAGGTGGTGATTGCAGTAACTAATAGATATTTTGCAGACTTGGACAATTCCCATTATTCGGAAGGGATCAACAAATTAGAACAACACTGGACGGAGTGTATAAGTCTGAAAGGAGACTATGTAGAAAAATAAATAAGTTTGACCTCAAACACTTAAGTAGTTTTTATTTTTGCACCGACTTTTCCAGCGCCCCTCGTATTCGGTTTCTACAACACATGTAGATGAATCACTTAACTGCAAATTCGACCCTACGCAAAGTAGAGGAAAGGCGACATTTGCGTTGCTACTTTATTGATGTGCTTCTGTTTACATGTTCCCTCGTGGCACGCTGTGCTTATGTAAAGGAGCAAAAACCTTAACTTTCTGACTAAGTGATACGCATGATTTTATCTACTTGTTATTACCAGCAGGTTGTGGGTTATACTCCTACGCTCAGGCAAGTCTTTATGTACGTCTCTGCAAAGAAAGCCAATCAGGCAAGTTTGAGACTGTTCTGACGGAAAGCCCCAGATACTCTAACGAAATATTTCATTATGCTGTAACTTCCGTCATTAAAAGGAATGAATTACTGTCCCGAAAGCGAGGGAGGGAAGTTGGTGAGTTGAACAAGCTTTGACATCGGCACGAGTGTAAACAAGTTTTAATATCACTGGACACTAATACTGGACTTTTTTTGCACGTGCTGGGACCTTGCATCCGAAATCAGAAAAAAATCGTGCCGGGCGCGAGAGTTTGGCCATTAAAAGTTGACAAATTGGCAGCGGTGAGCGATACCAGTGGCGGACTTTAATTAGGGCTCTCGATTTCATCTGCACGGGGGCGCCGGCAGGGCGCGGTAGCGTGTTTGAAATGACGAGTCCGTCCACCGCTCTACCATTCCTGGGTCAGACTTCGACGCAACAGCAGGGAGTATAGTAAAGCTTCAACTATACCGCGCAAGTCACCTTCGTGAGAGCGATGTGAGGTACTTTTGGTGCTATTTTATATTCCGGACAACTGCAGCTGTTGAAAGGCGTGATGTGTAAACCATGACATTATGTTACAGAAATTACAGTTCTATGGTATAAATGTAATAGCATATGAGTGGTTTAAGTCATACCTACAGAACAGGAAGCAAAAGGTTTCCTTATATGGGTCAAGTAATTTAAATAAGTTTGTCACTTCATCTAATTGGGGTGAAATTACATTAGGTGTTCCACAGGGTTCAATCATGGGCCCCCTCCTGTTCTTGATATATGTGAACGACCTCCGTTCCTATCTGAAACAGGAAGCTGAACTGACACTGTTTGCTGATGATACAATCATCATTATTAATGCAGTAAAAGAAAGTCCAATTGAAAATGATACAAATAAGGTCTTTGGAAATGTCGTTAAATGGTTTTCTGCAAATGGGCTTGCTCTAAAATTGAGAAAAAAACACAGTACTTCCAATTTCCTGCTGTAGAAACTACAGTTCCTTCAATAAATGTAACACATCAACAGAAGTCAGTCGACAGGGTTGAGCATACTAAGTTTTTGGGTGTACATACAGATGAGAATCTTAACTGGAAAATTCATATTTTGGATCTCCTAAAGCGACTAGGTTCAACAACTTTTGCGATCAGAATAATTGTCAATTCTGATGATATAGAAATTAGTAAGCTAACACACTATGCATACTTTCACTCTCTGATGTCATACGGAATACTAGTTCAAAATTTAGACAAAAAGTATTCATTGCTCAAAAGAAAGTGGTTAGAATAATGTGTGAGGTTCATATATAAATTTTCTTTCGTATCTGCATCGCTCCTAATCAAAATTTATTGATCGGAGAATATTGTCAATACTATGGCGATCGAAAGATAAAAATAGGTGTTCCTTTCTTTAAAATCTGCCTGCACCTAACACGAAAAAGAAAATATTTCATACATTAAAACTATATTAAAAATATAAAACTATATGACGTCACATTGTTAACATGGGGTAACTTCCGTTCCGCCAGCCAGCTATCCCTCTCTGTCGTAGGTGCGGGCTGGTTTTGCCTTGCCTTGCACCGAGCTGTGCTACTGTGACTCTGGTAAGGCACTGCCACCTGATACTTTCAGGAGTAGTAACTTGCCGCGACTTATCATATTAGCAGTGACAATTCATTAACGCCAATCCGGCCTCTCTTTCTAAAAGAAATTAGCGACCGCTCACTAAATATATATTTTTTCTTTTTAGATGCAGGCAAATCTTAAATGAAGGAGCAAGTCTTTTTACCTTTCTCTAGCCGTAGTATTGACGATATCCTCCGAACAGTAAATTTTGACTTGGAGCGATGGATATGCTTATGATCTTTTAACGTTGAGGGTATATTGTTGACATTCATTTATTAATTTTATGATCCAAAAAATGTGGTGACACTGTACTTTCGTTTTCACTGTGTAGGTTCACGTGATAAATGCGGCTTGGAGCCGCGAAACCGGTCGAGTTTTAATAAGCAACACTTTCACCAACTGAAAGTGGAGTTCTTCCCAACATGATACTTTTGGTACTGCTTGATGATTATCTAGTTTCCTTTGAAATGGATTTAATAAGAGCACCTTATAATCTATGAGACTAAGTAATTACCTCGGGACTCATTCAGAGATTAATGTTGTCTATCACAACTTGCAGGTACAATGAAAGTGTAATTTTCAATATTTTGTGTAATAGTAGAACGAAATCAAAATTTCTGAAACGTTGGCATAATCTACTCATGTAGAGGTATAATCTTATGTTAAAAGTTTAACGCAGTGACAAGTATTATATTTAGAAACTGAGTGTTTTTCGTGTAGCAGAGTAACTGACGACGCGGAAATACCCGAAATTTATTCATCCAATATCTGAGAACGAGAACTCATAACGTCTTCCTACAAACTTTACATATAATTTCTTACATTTACGATAATTTTTCTCGCCGACGTCCTGCAAAAAATGATGAAAGGAAAATTTTTTGTCGCTTGCTACATTTTGGCTATTCGCTCAGTAAAGTTTCAGACCAGCCAGGATAGCCCTGGTAGCAGAGTGGTCAGCATGACAGAATGTCAGTCCTAAGGGCCTGGGTTCGATTCCCGGCTGGGTCGGAGATTTCCTCCGCTCAGTGACTGAGTGTTGTGAGGCCCTCGTCACACGGCACTTACATTTTACTAGACGCATACAGCTGGGGTACACTACTTACGTCCCGGAGAGGTTTAAGGGTGGCATCCGGCCACCCTTGCAACAAACCTTTGCCAAATCAGTAATAACACGGACGACCCTGCGTTGGCGCGGGACAGTGGCCGAAAGAAAGAAAGCGCACTAAAATTTCAGGATCAGACATGAAACCAGGTGTCAGTAGCAATGAAATTACAAAGTGCGACGAGAAATGTGTCTCAAAGATAAATTGAATGCTGATGGTAGAGGCCTGTTTCTACCAATAAAAAAGTACTATAGCGTCTATTACGATTATCAAAGAATCAGAATCAGAAAAAAAAATCGGATGTATTTAAGTGCCGAAGGCGGGACAGTCATGGTAATCTGATGTCATCACCGCAGCAGTACTGGCAGAACATCGGAGGAGAAATTTGGAGAATGTTTCCCGTTAATATCATGGTTCAAATGGCTCTGAGCACTATGGGACTTAACATCTATGGTCATCAGTCCCCTAGAACTTAGGACTACTTAAACCTAACTAACCTAATGACATCACACACAACCATGCCCGATGCAGGATTTGAACCTGCGACGGTAGCGGTCAATATCATGGTCGTGTTACAGTTTTAGATGGAGATTTTAACTTACCGGCTATAGACTGTAATAATCGAGTGTTTAGGGCGGGCAACAGTGACACACAATTGACTGAAAGTGCTTTAGGTGCTTTATCCAAAAATTATATGGAGCAGTTAATCAGAGAACCGACTCGTGAAGATAACTTCTTACACTCGCTGATGACAAACAGACCAGATATTTTCGAATGTGTTGGCGTAGAACAGAGAATTAGTTATCGTAAGGCCTTTACAGCATCGCTGAATAAGGCTGGAATTGGGTACGCTGCAGGGGGGGGGGGGGGGGGGGGGGGAGGAAGGGGGGAATTGTTCTCTCAGTATCCTTTAAACAATCGCCTACCTCGATAGGGTTCAGGTTGTCTGCCTCTTCACTCTGCGATGGTACATATTGGTTTAGCTCATAAAATCAACGTCGACTAAAAGTAAGGTAAATACCTACCACGCAAATGCCACATAACTCCAGGCAATGGGCAGCATCTGAAAGTTAGTTAAACCGTCGGGCTTTCGGGATTCTTGCATGACTCGTTTGAAAATTGTCTAAGATATTCTGTGATCTGATTGTCTTTAAGACACAGAAAATGGCTATCAAGTGCTTATTTAATATCCCTACACTAATTATGCAATGTTATTGACTTTCTCTGTAACAAGCTAACACTCGAAAGCAACTAGAAGATATTTAGTCGGACACAATATTTTAAACGGCCTGAACAGTCACTGACCCACAACTGCATAAGAGTCAACACAGTCACTCGTTCAGTAGACTTCTTGTACAGAAGTTCTCGCCATAATGTCTCGTATTTTGCACGAAACAAGCCACGTGGAGTTTATATACTACTTGAAACGCTCGCACGCGAAATGCCCTAAATCATTCGCAAAGGCCAATCTTCCTCAAACTATACTGTAGTCACTTTTCATCAACGACACGAGACCTGATTAAACGCGCTGATTTCTTCATTTTAGTACCAATATTATCAGCGCGATTTAACATAGGTGCCTAACAGAAGACGGCTCCAGAACGACTATATCGACTCTTAGGTCTGAGGCACGAATCCCTATCCAAACGCGCGGGAAATGCTGAATTCCTGTCGAATAGTATGCTAAGCAGCCAACCAGATTCTGTCGAGGACTTCTGTACTCGCGGCATTTTTACTGCCAGCCAATCAGATTACCACATGTAATGTAGACGAGAAACCTTGTAGTTCAGGAACTAGTTAAAATTTAGTGAAAACAAAATACTATCCCTTTCTACGAAATAAATCACTAATAAATTTAATACTCAGCGTCCGCTACAAAATCAAGCTCACCTGGACATATGCCACAAATTCTCTTATCACGCAAAAACATTATCGTGCTTACATTTACGTAGTTTTAATGAAATATCACCTTTTCACTTCACGTGTGTCCTCCATTCACTCTCTGAGTCTCTCCGAAACACTCACACGACCAAATCAGAATGAAATAATAATTTTCCAATGTACTGTTAATTACATTAGGAATCTATGAGAATGAAACTAAAGAAAATTCCTGAAAATTCGATTATATGAACCTACTCTCTTAGTTCTAGTTTCAGTTGGTACTATAGACTAATATATTACAGTGCCCAAGTCGGTTTTACATGCTAGCACGGTTATTATTCTTTTTCGGTAAAAATTTATATTTCCAAAAGTATGGAAGTTATTGACTTGAAATTTTAACAGTAACGTTGTATTATCCATAGAATTTGGTACACAAAGTATGAAAAAGATCGGATAATAGTTAATATCTCTCCTTCAGATTCACAGTCAGGCAAGTACACGGATTGCTCGGCCCAGCAGCTAGTATCAGCTGTGCGAGTATGTGAACCAACGGCTCCTGTCCTACCGGCTTCACGGCAAGCTACGTTTTCAATCCTAGATGACAACTCGTAATAATTTGCTATGCTACAACGCAAAGAACGGCAGGAAGAACTTCGCTCTTAGCAATAACGAAAAGTGACAGATTTGAGATTACATGACAGGTCAACACGAAAATTTCATCTCCAGCACTGACAATGCTAAGCAAGAACGTATAAATTCCAAGAGCGTCGTATAATTCCGCAGTAGACAGGTATTTGCCGAGCAAAATTGTGAGGGGTGCGAAAGACATATCGTGGTTCGACAACCGCGTTAGAAAGCTGCTATGGAAGCGAAGACTACTACAGTGCACATTTAAACACAGCTAAAGCTTCACAAACGAAAACCAAACGACGCCAAAATTTTCATATACAGGGATGTGCGTGAAGCGTTCAACAAACTCGGAAGTGCCGGCCGCGGTGGCCGAGCGGTTCTAGGCGGTCAGTCCGGAACAGACCAAGTGCTACGGTCGCAGGTTCGAATCCTGCCTCGATCGTGGATGTGTGTGATGTCCTTAGGTTACTTTAAGTAGTTCAAGTTCTAGGGGGAGTGATTACCTCAGATGTTAAGTCCCATAGTGCTCAGAGCCATTTTTGTGGAATTCGGAAGTAAAACTCTCTCTACCGATATGACATAAGATCCTAAGGTTTTTGTCTTAGGTTAAATCAGTAACCAGTTCTAAGCCATCTATCCAGACACTCTGCGACCGTAATGGGACTGAAACAGAGGATGACACAGAAAAGGCCCAACTACTAAACCACTTTTTCCGAAACCGTTTCACAGAGGAAGATCGCACTGCAGTTTCTCCTTTAAATCCTCGCACGAACTAGAGAATGACAGAATCGAAATAAGCAACCAAGGGACAGAAATGAAACTCAAATCGCTCAACAGAATAAAGCCACTTGAACCAGTTAGATTTTACGTGGGCTAAGCGAAAAAAGAAGAACTTATCGCTCATCTTGCAGCAGTGTGCTGTAGGTCTCTAGATGAGTGAAATGTTGCTAACGATTGGGAGAAGAGCACAGGTCATTCCCGTTATCAAGCAGGATCGTGGAACAGGCGCACAGAACTAAACCAAAACTTGCATAATAGCCTCCACCCGCATCCGCCTGGTTAGCTGAGTGGTAACGTGCTTGCCTATCACGAAACTGGACCGGGTTCGATTCCTGACCAGGTTGGTAATTTTCTCCTGTCGTCGACTGAGTGTTGTGCTGTCCCCATCATCATCACTGACGCTCAAGTCGCCCAGTGTGGTGTCACCTGAAATAAGACTTGAACTCGGAATCCGAACTTCCCGGATGCACAACATCCTGCTCCAGCCACACATCCCCTATTTTGGACAGCTATAGATGCAGCATGACTCAGCCGGCCGGAGAGACCGAGCGGTTCTAGGCTCTACAGTCTAGAACCGCGCTGCTGCTACGGTCGCAGGTTCGAATCCTGCCTCGTGAATTAATGTGCGTGGTGTCGTTAGGTTAGTTACGTTTAAGTAGTTGTAAGTTCTAGGGGACTGTTGACTTTAGATGTTAAGTCCCATAGTACTCACAAGGGAACGCCCCCATCGCACCCCCTTCAGATGTAGTGGATAGGCCTTAAAAAACTGAACACAGATCAATCAAGAGAACAGGAACAAGTTGTGTGGAACTACGAAAAAATAAGCAAAATATACAAACTGAGTAGTCTATGCGTAAGATAGGCAACATTAATGAGCGTGTACGCTCAATAGAGCCATGGCCCCGTGGTTAGCGTGAGCAGCTGTGGCGCCAGAGGTTCTTCGTTCAAGTCTGCCCTCTAGTGAAAAACTTTTTAGTTTCAGACAATTATTATCTGTCCGTCCGTTATGTTTTCATCACTTTTTTGGGAGTGATTGTCACGTCCACAAGAAATCCTAAATCGAACAAGGTAGAAGAATCTTTTTACCCATTCGCCATTCGACAACATATTCCTGTCATGTGACGCACATGCCGTCACCAGTGTCGCATAGAATATAACAGACGTGTTTTCCTGTGGAGGAATCGGTTGACCTATGACCTTGCGATCAAACGTTTTCGGTTCCCATTGGAGAGGCACGTCCTTTCGTCTACTAATCGCACAGTTTTGCGGTGCAGTCGCAAAACACAGACACTAAACTTATTACAGTGAACAGACAAGTCAATGAACGAACGGACAGATCATAACTTTGCGAAAATAAATAAAGGTGTCTCTCGAGGAAAGACTTGAACCAAGGACCTCTTGTTCCGCAGCTGCTCACGCTAACCACGGAGCCACGACTATCCTTGATGTTGCCAATCTTGAACATGGACTACTCAGTTAGTATATTTTGCTTATTTTTTTTCATAGTTCCACACAACTTCTTCATGTTTTCTCGATTGGTCTGTGTTCCGTTTTTCAAGGCCTATCCATTGTGCCAACTTATAACTAAATCTCAGGGGGGTGCGATAGGGAGGTTCCTTTGTCAGAGCCATTTGAGTCATTTGAGCATGACTCAACATTTATATGGGAGACTTCCAACGACCTGTTCAGTACGTGCCACGTTGATTTCTGCACTATGCCAGGCGAAAAGAGGGCCGACATGTTAGGAGGTATACCATGACGGGCGTCCGCCCCGATAGCTGAGTGGTCAGCGCGGCCGTCTGGCACCCCAAGGGCTAGGGTTCGATTCCCGGCTGGGTCGGAGATTTTCTCCGCTCAGGGACTGGGTGTTGTGTTGTACTCATTATCATTTCAACATCACCAGTAGAAGGCAACGGGATACCACCACTGGAATCACTCGTCTAGACGCTCATGCGGTGGACCTCTCTGACAAGGCTTCCCCCATGACAAGACCTACCGTAGGGCAGAACTCAAAGTTTAAATTGTCACAGGAGATACACCACGATATACGTCACCTCATTGAGGATGCCTGTGAACAGCCATTTTCAGTTCGCCTCACTATTTTAGTTGATATTGTGACCCTCTGCACGGAGCTCTCTTGGTAGTGGACTATGTGGCTCGGGTACAAACATATTCGGACCTATAATTGTCTCAAGCGGACAAAAAAGGCTACAGCCAAGGCCTACGGGATTGATTCTATTGTACATATTTCTAGCTCCAGAGCAATTACGGTTTTGGTAGCCAGGTGACGGGGTGGCCTGCAGTTGTGAAGGAACGAATAAAGGAAATCCAGCTCTCCAGTGAAAAATCTGCCTGTTGCTACCTAATCGCGCGGCCCTGGATAAGTCAGAATAATGGAGCACAGCATTCTTTAGATCAACGCGGACGCTTTGCGCCGGTTAATACCGCTGGCGCCCACTCACGGCACGTGAACAAACAAGTGTTTCTGGAAAGCTGTTTCCGCTCACTCGGTGTTATTTCCTCTGTCCTGTTTGCTCCAGGAAAGAAAACCTCTCCGGGTCACACGTTTTCCATGTCTGTTTGCCTCGCGGAACATAAAGCTGCCCCGCTCCTTGTCGATTTTCCGCTCTTGAGCGCTGCAGCTTTTTATTTCCATTCTCCGTTAACGCGAATATTAGCCACGGCACCTCTTTCTTCAAAAGTAAACACATCCCATTACCAACAGCTGAATGTTTATCGCTCTCTGTGCAGAAGGGGTAAACACAAATATTCTTTGGTCAACACATCACACGAACACGGCCATTCCCTACTGTTTACTGTAATAAATCCAGCGAATATATTATACTCGGTGCGTAATTGTAGTATGCTAACTCTCTGAGGTCTGACCCCTCGTGACAAATACACCAATGACCCAAAACTTTCTGACAAATGCCCACCTCGAAACTGAAAGCCATGCTACTTAACATTCACATGACATGAAATTTGAGGTGTGGAAATTGTGCCCTGTATCGCAAACACATTAATTAAACACCCTCCAAAATAATTTTATGAGTGGGCCTGAAAAACAATAGGTACTTCAATGTTAACACTAATCATGTACACACATCTTTCAAACTGACTCGTTCGTCATCAGTCCGATAAAAGAAGCTTCAAATGAACGATGGAATATGAAACTAACTACCTAACTAATATTGACAAAATACTTCATCAATTGAATTAATTGACGGTGGAAGTGGCCGTGCGGTTCTAGGCGCTACAGTCTGGAACCGAGCGACCGCTCCGGTCGTAAGTTCAAATACTGCCTCTGGCATGGGTGTGTGTCATGTCATTAGGTTAGTTAGGTTTAAGTAGTTCCAAGTTCGAGGCGACTGTCGACCTCAGAAGTTAAGTCGCATAGTGCTGAGAGCCATTTGAACTGAATTAATTGTGATTCCAGTTTCATTTAATAGTCATTTAATTAAGAATTAAACGGCTACTGAATGAAACTAGAATCATAATTAATTCAGTTAATGAAAACAATGATAGTGTTATTGTAGTAAAACAATTGCACATATGACAAAGGTCTTGGGGTAAGATTCCAATAATCAAATGGAAGAACTACATTCACAAAGCTGCAGAATGATTGTCTTGACATTAGTGGAAAAAGACAGGTAGTACTAAAGAAAGGAATCCATTAAATATTCGGTCAGAGCTGCAAGCAAGCTGGCCACCGAATCTGCGTGCAAGTCTTCAAAGTGAAGCTCCAAGTTACGAAATTTTATACAATGGCTCCTATGTCCCTCCACATTTCTCGCGGTTGTGGCTTATTGTAAAATCAGGTTGCAGAGCTTCAGAATCAGTTCAAATCAAATGGCTCTGAGCTCTATGGGACTTCAGAATCAGTCATTGGTGGCATACCAGCGACACTGCCCTAGCCAATGGCTAAGTCCAGATCAGCCCGCTACCTCTACACGGCCGGCCAGGGTGGCCGAGCCGTTCTAGGCGCTACAGTCTGGCACCGCGCGACCGCTACTGTCGCAGGTTCCAATCCTGCCTCGGGCATGGGAGCGTGTGCTGTCCTTAGGTTAGTTATGTTTAAATAGTTCTAAGTTCTAGGGGACTGATGACCTCAGCAGTTAAGTCCCATAGCGCTCAGAGCCATTTGAACCTCTCTACGTGACCCCATACACTTGCTCTGCAATGGATAAATTATTTCGAAATTTGTGGTAAATTCCTATGGGGCAAATCTGCTAACGCCCTAGGCTTACGCACTGCTTAATCTAACTTGAACTAACTTATGCCAAGGATAACATACGCCCAAGCCCGAGGAAGGACTCGAACCTCCGACGGGGGGAGTCGCGCGGACGGTGGCAAGGTGCCTGACCGCGCGGCTATCCCGCACGGCTCTGCAATGGAGAGGTGAAGTGAAAACAGCTCTCTATAAAAAAAGGGGTAGAACAACTAATTTTTTACTTAGTGTTCGCTACAAGGAATAATTTCATTTCCCCGTTATCACTCTTCATTCTACCAGAAACATACACTGAAGCGCCAAAGAAACTGGTATAGGCATGCGTATTCAAATAGAGAGAGATGTAAGTGGGCAGAATAGGGAGCTGCAGTGGGCAGCGCTTGTTGGGTTGGGTTGTTTTGGGGCAAGAGTCCAAACTGCGAGGTCATCGGTCTCATCGGTTTAGGGAAAGACGGGGAAGGAAGTCGATCGTGCCCTTCCAAAGGAACCATCCCGGCATTTGCCTGAAGCGATTTAGGGAAATCACGGAAAACCTAAATGAGAATGGCCGGACGCGGGATTGAACCGCCGTCCTCCAGAATGTGAGTCCAGTGTGCTAACCACTGGGCAGCGCTTGTATGGCTTGTCTGGCACAGTTGTTAGATCGGTTTCTGACGCTACAATGGCAGGTTATCAAGATTTAGATGAGTTTGAACGTGGTGTCATAGTCGGCACACGAACGATGAGACACAGCACCTCCGAGGTAGCTATGAAATAGGGATTTTTCTGTACGACCATTTCGCGAGTGCACCGTGAATGATTGGTTGGTTTAAAAGCAGGGGGGAAGGGACCAAACTGCGTGGTCATCCGTCCCTTGTTGCGAATAAAACAAAGCCTCAAGCGTAAGAATCAAACATAGGATACGTATAACACAGAACAAAAAGAAAAGAAAAACCACAAGAAAGAATGTACCGTGAATATAAGGAATCCGGTGAAATATCAAATCTGCGACATCGTTGCTCCCGGCAAAAGGTCCTGCATGAAAGGCAGAGAATCGTTCTACGTGGCAGAAGTGCAACCCTTCCGCAAACTGCTGCGGATTTCAAATCTGGCCCATCGGCATGTGTCAGCGTGGGCACTATTCAACGAAACATCATCGATATGGGCTTTCCGAAGCGAAGTCCTACTCGTGTATCATTGATGACCGCACAACACAACGCTTCACGCTACTTCTGGGCCTGTCAACACCGACATTGGACTGTCGATGACTGGAAACATGTTCCCTCGTCGGACGAGTCACGTTTCAAATTGTATAGACCAGATGGACGTGTAAGCGTCTGGAGGCAACCTAATGAATCCGTGGACCCTGCATGTCAGCAGGGGGCTATTCAGGCTGGTGAATGCTCTGTAATGGTGTGCGCCGTGTTCAGCTGGAGTGATATGGTACCCCTGAAACGTCTAGATACAACTCTGGCAGGTGGCACGGACGTCCTGTCTGATCATCTGCATCAGCCGGCCAACGTGGCCGAGCGGTTGTAGGTGCTTCAGTCCGGATCCGCGCGACCGCTACGGTATCAGGTTCGAATCCTGCATCGGGCATGGATGTGTGTGGTGTCCTTAGGTTAGTTAGGTTTAAAGAGTTCTAAGTTCTAGGGGACTGATGACCTCAGATGTTAAGTCTCATAGTGATCAGAGCTATTTGGACCATTTGAACCATCTGCATCCATTCATATCCACTGAGCATTCCGACGGAATGGGGCAATTCCAGCAGGACAATGCGACACCCCGGATGTCTATAATTGCTACGGAGTGGCTCCAGGAACACAGTTATGAGTTTAAACCCTTGGGAGGCCGAACCGCACAGTAAGCCTGGGTTCGGTGTGGGGCGGCGGTGGGGTGGGTGGACTGCTGTGGCCTGTTGTTGGGATGTGAACCACTGAGGGCTACGGCAGGGACGAAACCTACACACACACACACACACACACACACACACACACACACACACACACACACACACACACACACACACACACACACATATGTTGTGTGTGACGTATTCGGCTGTGAATAAATTATTCCAATCAAGTGGGTGCAGCGTTATGATCTTGCATATATTATGGTCGCGTAACAGCTGCCTGGTGGATTTGGAAGCAGTATGCTGTATGAAAAATATCTACACGGGGCATCTGAAAAGTTTGGCGAATCATTTTAGAAAATAAAGAAAACAATGACACAAACAAAAAAAATTTTACTGGACTCCGATGCTTTGTCCACCAGATTTAACTGATCTTAACTCGATGGAATACACCTGAGAAGCCACTGTGCGCCATCCAGGCGCTCACAAAAGCGGCGATCTGTAATTTACGGGAATTACGGCACCTGCGCTTAGACATATATTGTCACTATTACTTAGGTAGTTAGTTTCATGTTCCATAGTTCATTTGAAACTTCTTTTATCGGACTGATGTGGATCGAGGTAGACTGAAGGGTGTGTGTACATAATTAATGTCAACATTAACGTACCTATCGTTTTTTAGGCCTATTTTTTGAGGGTACTACTCTATAAAATGATTTTAGGGTAAAAAATTCTTTTGCTTTCACAGATTTTATGTTATTGGGTAAATGATAAAAACTCTTCGTTACTGCATATTGACACCCTCCCCGCCATGAACCATGGACCTTGCAGTTGGTGGGGAGTCTTGCGTGTCTCAACTATACAGATAGCCGTACCGTAGGTGCAACCACAATGAAGGGGTATCTGTTGAGAGGCCGGACAAACGTATGGTTCCTGAAGAGGGGCAGCAGCCTTTTCAGTAGTTACACGGGCAACAGCCTGGACGATTGACTGATTTGGCCCTGTAATACTAACCAAAACGGCCTTGCTGTTGTGGCACTGCGAACGGCTGAAAGCAAGGGGAGATTACAGCCGTAATTCTTCCCGTAATGCAGCTTTACTGGTAATGGCAAGGAAAGCGTTTCTGAAGAAGAGAAATTTGTTAACATCAAGTATTGATTTAAGTGTCAGGAAGTCGTTACTGAAAGTATTTGTATGGAGGGTAGCCATGTATGGAAGTGAAACATGGACGATAAATACTCCAGGCAAGAGGAGAATAGAAGCTTTCGAAATGTGGTGCTGCAGATGAATGCTGAAGATTAGATGGGTAGATCACTTAACTAATGAGGAGGTATTGAATAGAACTGGGGAGAAAAGGAGTTTGTGGCACAACTTGACTAGAAGAAGGGATCGTTTGGTAGGACATGTTCTGCGGCATCAAGGGATCACAAGTTTAGTACTGGAGGGCAATGTGGAGAGTAATAATCGTAGAGGGGGACCAAGAGATGAATACACTAAGCAGGTTCAAAAGGATGTAGGATGCAGTAGGTACTGGGAGATGATGAAGCTTGCACAGGATAGAGTAGCATTGGGAGTTGCATCAAACCAGTCTCAGGACTGAAGACCACAACAACAACAATTGACACCTTACTGACCCAATGACAGTTTTAATAACGATTAGTGCTGTAGGCATGCACATCACTATTCTATCCAGATTGTGGCAGATTATTTATGACGAATATAATTTGTGAATATATGTCCTATGATGGCACAGTTAAAATGCATACCTCCTTGAAGAGGTACATACATGACTGCCAGCTTTTGTTTAATTGACACAAGGTGCCCCACAAAATTAGTCTGTGAGGCATTAGCGAGTGAAAATGTGCAAATTGTGTAAGGAGGCTGATTGGTTTGTTTCCAATACTAGTTGAAATACAAAGAACAGGAGTAGCAGCACAGTAATATTCTCCATCCAGTTCAAGTCTTCATCGGTATGTACACCAAAACTTTGGAGGATTCTACCCTACTTACTGACTCGTGCTGACGTGATGCATTTATTGTTAGTTTGACTATTTGTTGCACAAAAATGGATAAAGTTTTATTTTTTCAAATTGTAGGGTGAGTTCATTTTCTGAGAGCAGTTTTGTAATTTATTGTAAAATATCATTTACCATCTCTTCTCTTTTCTGTCTATGATATTTATTATAACACATGTGTTGTCCGCAATAAGTACCACTTCTACGTGTAAAATGTTAAGTGGAAGCCTAAATGAAGCAGAATTGGACCTAAAATTGAACCCTGTGGAACTGCCTTTCTGATTTCTCTGGTGACTGACAATTTTTACTCTTCCACGATTTTTGGAACTAGTAAGTACAACTTTTATATTATTGCTATGTAATGACCAACTGGAGACCATAGACTCCTTATGGCAAAATAGTGGTAAACTATGCCTGAATAACGTGCAAAATTTGGCTATTGTACAAAACACCACTTGAGAAAGTTATTTTCATCGTTGTCCTTTCTCTTCTTCTTCTTGTTCTGCTTCGTCGTCGTCGTTACTACAGCCCTTGACGAGTCCTGAATTCCTCTTCAGTCTACCTGATTTTCTCTCGCACTTTAGTAGGGTCAGTCAGCACATTGTTCAGCTGTCTTGCTCTTGAACAGGTTCGTTTCACTATTGTCTTGGCCACCCTGTAATGGGCCATCCTCTATATTTACCTTAAACAGCGTATTCTCTGAGATTTAATAAATTTCACTATATTTTCCCTCCTATAAGTTAATGTACTTCATTGTCTTTTATTACTCTCCAACACACTGCCCCTCCAAGCTGGCCACACATTTTTCATTGGACTTGAGTTTAAGATACACTCAGGTTATTTGTGTCCACTTTTATGATGGCTCACTTTTCTGACCCATACGTAACAACTTTTCCTGCAGAAGAATAGTATACTCTGAACTTCAATCTTCATGTAATTAGATAATTCATAAACACCTGTAAAGCAGAGTAATAGGCTCTATTTGCTGGTTGCATTCTTTGTCCAACACATTTTCTACTCTTAATTAATTGTAGTGATGTGGAATGTGGAACTTTATTTTCACATCACAGACCGTTTTCTGATCATATCTACACGATGATAATTTACTAGCCTTTTTTTAACATACGGATGTTAGTAATTCTTACCCATCACATTTTAAACTCCACAGTAATAGAAACTCTTCTTCGGCAGAGATGGAGTTATCAAGGAAAAACTTTTCCAGTTTGTTCTCAAATTTTACTTGGCTGTCTGTTAGACATTTTAAAAGTAACAAAAATTTTGGTTTCAGCTCTGTGTTTCTATGTTCGTGCTAAAAAATATCTTAAATGTGGTGTAAAGAAAGACAGTTTTTCTTCTGGTATTGCAATTATGTGCATCATTGTGTAAGAACGCTGTTTAGGTTTTTATAGTGGTAACGCAACGTAGCGCTCTATACGAAAATCACTGACTGGGCTGTGTGCAGTCTGAGGCTGGTGGGCATTGTTGCAATAATCGCTATTGTAGTGTTGGGCAGTTGGCTGTTAAAAGCGCGTAGCGTTGCGCAGTTGGAGGTGAGATGGCGGATTTTTGAGAGAGGGTGATCTGGGCGTGTGTCCACCAGAGACAGTACATTTGTAAGACTGGATGTCATGAACCGCAATATATGACTTTTGAACACTATTAAGGTAAATCCATTGTTTGTTCTTTATCAAAATCTTTCATTTGCTAACTATGCCTATCAGTAGTTAGTGACTTCATTAGTTAGAATCTTTTATGTAGCTGGCAGTATTGGCGCACGCTGTATTGCAGTAGTTCGAGTAACGAATATTTTTGTGAGGTTAGTGCTTTGTGATAGGTATAGGTTAATGTTAGTCAGGGCCATTCCTTTGTAGGGATTATTGAAAGAAAGATTGCGTTGCGCTAAAAATATTATGTGTCAGTTTAGTGTTGATCAGACTAGGTAAAAAGCGAAATGTCTGAGTACGTTCAGTTCTGCTCAGCTGTTTGAAAATCAAATAACGTAAGGGATTTACCAGCACAGTAATTTATTATGTTTTATAAGGGGACGTTACAGTTGTTCCTATTAAAATGTAGGTGATTGTTTACAACAAACATCATGAGGGAATTAATATACTGGGAAACGGCTGCCAAAATACCTAACTCCTTAAACAGATGTGTACAAGGTGATCATGGGTGAGCACCAAGTTCTGTTCTTACAATATGGTTTTCAGCAATCAAGAATTTCTATGTTAAAGATGACTTACCGAAGAACATTATTCCATAGTAAGTTATTGAATGGAAACATGCAAAATATGTCAGCTTACTGATTTGTCTTTTCCCAAGATTTAAAATGATTCTAAGGGCAAATGTGACTGGATTAAACAGTTGCAGTAGTTCCAAAAGGTCCTTTTTGCAGTTTAAATTCTCACCAATATGGACACCTAAGTATTGTGACGTTTTCACACCAATTATTTCCTCGCCGAGTATTAAACTTATCATTGGTTTAGTACCTCTAGATGCACTGGACTGAAGAGTTTGTTTTTTTGAAAAATTGAAAGTGAGACGATTACCAGAAAAACCAGTTATATTTACTTTTATGATTGCTGTTTACTGTGTCTTTTTTTGCTGTATGGATGCTTGGAATCATTAAAATACTAGTGGTATCCGCAAAAAACTAATTTTACTTGTTGTATATTAGATGGAAGATTACAAACATGAGAAACAATAAAGGACCTATAACTGAACCAAGGGGAACTCAATACGTGATTTCTCACTAGTGAGAATTATCACCTCTGATTACATTGATGGACTGCTGAGTACAGCTTTCTGCATTCTTTTGGCTAGATATTACACTATTCATTATTACTACTGGTGGAATGAAAGCAACTGACACCCATAAAACACTTATATGTGACCTTCACGTTCTATGGTGGTGTTTTAGCCTTAGAAATGTACATTACAACCTATTACGTCCTGTATTCGTTTACATTAAGTGCAATTTTTATTATTTCTGTTTCTATTATTTCGTACATTTCTTTAAAAATTTTTATATTTCTTGTCACAGTATCAGTACCACCTGTATATGTTCAAACGTGACAAGACTTCACTATTATTCCATTACAGTTGTTTATTTTTTGTATCACACTGTGCAGTGCTAATTTAAACAGGACTCCAGAGAGACTCTGTAAAGTTAAGGCTGTTGCTCATTTTGCTACTTACCTTTACTTTTGCCTTTGTGTCCAACGTCGTTAAAAAGTTTTTCATTGTTGGCTTGTATATTGTAACTGATACAAAGGAAAAGAATATACACCGCGTCACTGCAAACCCTCTTTGGCTGAGGTTCGGAGAAGAAAGTCGACAATAGCGCCGAAAAAGAAATCATCCTTCCGCTACGAGAAGAAGCGGGTGTTCATTGTTAACGCGTCGCGGTTATGTTTACTCTCCGTGCGATTCGCTGTTGGCTGGACCGCCAGTACGGGGAAACAGCCTTTGTGTGTCCGCCTCCGGGCGACAATAGTCGCTGGCGTGGAGCGTTCGCGGGAAACTTCCAATTAGCAGTGGCTGGCGACCGCCTTCTGGCAGGGCGGCCGTGTGTGTGTGTGTGTGTGTGTGTGTGTGTGTGTGTGTGGTAGGGGGTGGGTGGGTGGATGGGGGGGGGGGGGGGTGCTACCTGTCGCAACACAATGGACACGCCCCTCGCACGTAGCTCGTTACGGCAAGGCGAGTCCCCGCCGACAACAAACGTGGCCTCGTTACCACAGTGGCTGGAAAATACGCGACTTGGCAGAAAAGCGTTGTCAACAAGCCTGGCGTCGGTGGGATGGGGGTGGGTAGGGGAGGGGGAGCGTCGGTCGCCAAGTGCGCCCTCGCCGTTACTTGCTACCCTCCCTACAAAAAAAAAAAAAAACCAACAAAAAAAGCATATCCCCGGAAGTTCGCCACGCGATCCAATGGCCACCTTACAAGTAGCACTTCTGAGCACTGCAGAACCTCCCCTCGGATCGGCACAATTCTGTCTGAGGCACCTCGACGCAAAGGTGTAATATTAACTTCACGAACAAAAGACGAGCGTGCAGAATGTCGCAGTAGCTTTGTTACCCCAATGGAAGTACAGTTCTGGATCTCGACCCTCGTATTATTACTGTTGTTCATCAGAGAGTAAATGTACTTGCCCGCAAGGATGAGTCCTTAGCCCCCTTCTGTTCACTTAAATCAAGCTATCGAAGACAATGGCGCACTTAACAGAAATTCTAACTGTGCAGTGTATCACGTGCTCCAACGGCTGCCTTAGAAAGAATCGCTTTCGGGTACTCCAAAAGCTCTCCCTCGTTTCGCTCTGGGAGGCTACTTCTCAGTACCAGATCGTCCAGACTGTGGAAACATTTCTGACCCGGTTACTTCAATGTATAGCTGCAATATCAGACACATGAACAGAAGGCAAGCATGCAGAATACAGTACCAACTTCGCTACTGAATTGGAGACCAGTTCTGGCTGTCCATCCTGGTATTAACACTGCTGTTCATTGAAGATTAAATATGATGTCCCACAAGTTTCACTGCGTGGTCCACTCTTATTATTCACTGGCGCGCCCTCCAAAAACTGTGTTTTGTGAAACGTGTTACGTGTTCCAATAGTTAGCCTACAAAAAAGCATTTCCCATTGAAGGTATCCTGTTTCAACTACCTACACGTAACTATTACTCGTCATATCTAGCTGACTCTGAATTTTGCTATTTTTTGTTATTTTAGTTCTAAACTTGGAGCAGGATTGTGTAAGGAGCCAGTTTTATTGACCATCGATTGTTTTCTAATGAGGAATGCTCTCGTGTATCATCAGAAGAGAATATTTGGTTAGATTTGTCGTTTCGTTTTTCGCGAACCATTATCATCCTAATAATGAATAACTGCTGTTCTCACTAAGCTGCCAAATTTTAGCAGTTTGTCTGGTTGACCCATAGTAGAACCATGCAATCTTACCACACTTAGTTTCCTGATCGTACTGAATACTCACGAGTCAGAGAAGATATTGACATATTTGGATTAACTGAAATTTTTAGAACTATAGCAGCATGGTTGACTTAGCTTTTGCCGGCCGCGGTGGTCTAGCGGTTCTAGGCACGCAGTCCGGATCCGCGCGACTGCTACGGTCGCAGGTTCGAATCCTGCCTCGGGCATGAATGTGTGTGATGTCCTTAGGTTAATTAGGTTTAAGTAGTTCTAAGTTCTAGGAGACTGATGACCAAAGCAGTTGAGCCCCATAGTGCTCAGACCATTTGAACCATTTTTTTTTGACTTAGCTTTTTGTTTCCTTTGATATCGATCTCTAATGACAGGGCATGATGGTATGCAAATCCTGTGCAACCTCTTCCTACAGGTCATCTTTTTTTGCGATGTTCAGACTCCTAAGAGTATCGATATCCTGTCATGTCCAAACAAAGTCCCCTTGCTGATGTAAAGAACGTTTAAGAGAAATGCAGCAACATCTTAACAAGCCATGTTAATAAAATTGTTCTTGGTATATGATGTGAGAGTCGAGAGTGAGCATCCGACTCTCTGATAAATGTTTATTTTCATGGTTTGTAATTCACTCTTTATTCTCCATCATGTGCATTTCCCCAATTTTCTGTGTCCCTTGTGAATCTACTAATGGAATGAGCCCTGTTCGGGAAATGAATAAATGGATTCTCTGAATCATAGTGCTGAAGTCTCAACGTAAATTTTTGTTGCTGTTTCTACAAATAATTCATTCAGTCCAATATAAGACAACTTTATACAGACTTCACATGTAACTGAACCTGGTGGATCTGGTATATAGTTAATGCTTTGTGTACTTTTAATAAGAATCATATTGGTTTTCCCAAAAGTCCACGGCTTATAGCAAAATATGTAGTCCGAAAAATAAGATATGAATAAGAATCAGGAATAAAAGCCTCAGGGTTTGAGCAAGAAATACAAAGATTTTATTATGATTAATTATTAGATTAAGTTGAGTACATAATTTGCAATTCTGCAAGTATCACGCAATTCTGACTTGTGTATTTATTCACAGCACTGAACCGCAGTGTTTCATTAGAGTTAATTGGTATCTGATGATATTTTGTTCTTAGATGTATTTTGGGGAACAAACTTTTGTTTGTTTGTAATTGTCTGTTTAATGAGTCACTGTTGATAAATACTAACACAAATTCTTTACAGATGAATGGAAAAACTGGTTGAAGCCGACCTCGGGGAAGATCAGTTTGGATTCCGAAGAAATGCTGATCATACGACTTATCTTAGGTTAAGAAAAGACAACCCACGTTTATAGCATTCGTGGACTTAGAGAAAGATTTTGACAATGCTGATCGGAACTCTCTCTTTCATATTATGAAGGTGGAAGGGGTAAAATACGGGGAACGGTAGCGTATTTACAACTTTACAGAAAGCAGAAGAGTCGATGGGCATGAAAGGGAAGCAATGTTTGAGAAGGGAGGGAGACAGGGATGTAGCCTACCCCCGACGTTATTCAGCCCGTACATTGAACAAGTAGTAAAGGAAACCAAAGGAACATTTGGAATAGAAATTAAAATCCAGGAAGAAGGAATAAAAACCTTAAGGTTTGCCAATGACACTGTATTTCTGTCGAGGACATCAAAGGACCTGAGAGAACAGTTGAAAGGAATGGACAGTGTCTTAAAAGGAGATATAAGGTGAACATCAACAAAAGCAAAACGAGGATAATGGAATGTAGTCGAACTCTGGCGATGCTGAGGGAATTAGATTACGAAATGAGGCTTCTGCTATTTGGGGAACAAAAGAAGTAAGGATGGTCAAAGTAGAGAGGATACAAAGTTGTAGACACGATGGCAAGGAAGGCGTTTCTAAACAAGAGAAATTTGTTAACTTCAAGTTGAGATTTAGTGTCAGGAACTCTGTTCTGAAAGTATTTGTATGGAGTGAGGCCATGTTTGATGTGAAACATGGACGATAAATAACTTCGACAAGAAGAGAATAGAAGCTCTTGAAATGTGGTGCTACAGAGTAATACTGAAGATCAGATGGGTAGATCACGTAATTAATGAGGAGGAACTGAGCAGAATTGGAGAGAAGAGGAATTTGTGGCACAACTTGACTAGAAGGAGGGATCGGTTGTAGGACACGTCCTGAGGATCATCAATTTTGTACTGGAGGGAAGAGTGGAGGGTAAAAATCGTACAGGGAGACAAAGAGATGAGTACACTAAGAAGATTCAGAAGGATGTAGGTTGCTCGGAGATGAAGGAGCTTGCACAGGACTGGGCAGCATGGAGAGCTGCATCAAACCAGTCTCTGGACTGAAGAACACAACAACAAACAAAAAACGCGAGGAAAATAATTTATTTTGCAGCACTGATTTTGTTCAGTAAATTATCAGGAGGCAGTTCACGTAGGAATCTTGTAGAGTAAATTACCGGGAGACAATTCACTAACAAATTTCAACTGCGTTTTTCGTTTTTGTTCTGTTTGTTGCGTAGGCCAACCTGTTCGCAAGACAAAGTCTAATCAGTATGAACCACTTGCAAGGAGAAATCGTGGAACGGAAACCACTAAGAGCAAAGGAGTGAAGTTTTCTCAGAACAAAGCAGGTTTGTGGGGCAGCATAAAACCAGTGATTAACCCCGTGCTCCAAGGGTTGGATGGCGAGTTTACCATTGCCCAAAAGTCGGTTAGCTTCGCGCTACATCCGGAGCCGAAAAGAGGGGAACAGCTTTGTCACTGGCTGCCCAGACGAAGCTGGTACAGATTTACATGCTGCTCCAGTGTTCGATCACAACTCTTTTCAAACGCTAATAAGCTGAGACCACTGAAAATCTTAAGTAACACTGAACGATAATTTCAACTCACGAAATTTTTTGCCACAAAAGTTGATTGCAATCTGAAAAACAATAGGAAAACTTGACAAAATGTAAGATAGTAACATATTGTAACTTGTGCATAATACATTTATTATATGTAGCACTCTGTCTTCAGTCCACGAGTGGCTTACGGTACCATCCGACCGCCGTGTCATCCTCAGCGGGTAATACAGACAGCAGGGGCGTGGGGTCAGCACACCGCTCTCCCGGTCGTTATGATGGTATTCTTGACCGAAGACGCTACTATTCGGTCGAGTAGCTCCTCAATTGAGATCACGAGGCTGAGTGCACCCCGAAAAATGGCAACAGCGCATGGCGGCCTGGATGGTCAACCATCCAAGTGCCGACCACGCCCTACAGCGCTTAACTTCGGTATATCTCATGGGAACCGGTGTATCCACTGTGGCAAGCCCATTGCCTACAATAATTATATGTATAAAAACAAAAATGCGTATTACAGCCCCCCGTAGCTGCTTCACAGATAATAGAAGCGAAACGCGTATGGCAATAAACAAACTGCCTTTCATTTAGTAGCATAGACGCAACTGAGGAACGAACGAAAAACAGGAGAAATGAGGAAGTACTTATAGATGTTCGTAGAGGGCAACAATACTTCCATTTAAACGAAAACTAGGAATTAATTTTTCTTAGTATATGACACCACACTTGGGATAAAAAATTATTAGCAACTGCTGTTTAACATTGCGTTTCAAAATTAGATCAAAATTTATGGTCGGTGTAATAGCGTCAATTGCGGGGACCAAGGGAACTAAATTACATTTAATTTGTAATTAACTGAAGGTTTAATTTCAGCGTATGTAATTTGTGTTTTTTCACGTCTGAATACACGACACGAAGCAGTAATCTACAGTGCACGTCCTGTATAAAGCACAGAATCTGCTCGTAACTTAAAATGACGTGAGGCTGCACTGTGTTATCCATTATGTCTGTCTTTACTACACGAGATTCCGGTACGAATATAGCTTCCTAACAACTGCGAATACCGCTATGTCCAAATCAAATACAGAAAGAGGAATTAGAGCCGTTGTAGCTAACTGACCGTAAACTAAAGTGGCCGAAATGCTGATGATGAAAATGAGGGGTTACTAGGGAGCCGTAACCGAGATACGTGAAGGTTAACTTGTAATACATACTATACAACTTTAAATACACACTTACTTACTTACATTATTGCTGGCCGCTGGTGGCCGAGCGGTTCTAGGCGCTTCAGTCTGGAGCCGCGCGGCCGCTACGGTCGCAGGTTCGAATCCTGCATCGGGCATGACTGTGTGTGATGTCCTTAGGTTTGTTAGGTTTACGTAGTTCGAACTATAGGCGACTGATGTCCTCAGACCGATAATGCTTGGATCCATTTGAACCAGTAACGGGCACACAAGAATAAAAGGGCAGTGCAGAGGCGGAACTATCGTTTGCACTCATCTGATTCGCGTGAAAAGATTTACGACGTGATTATGACCGCACGACGGGATTTTACACTTTTTGAAAGTGGAATGGTAGTTCGAGGTAGACGCATGGGACATTCCAGACAGGAAATAGTTAGGGAAGTCCATATTCCCAGAACCTAAATGTGAAGAGTGTGCCGAGAAGGCCAAATTTCAGGCAATACCTTGTGAAACGTCCCCTTAGAAAAATCTATATTTTATTGTGCTGGAAAACCTCTACGTTATTTGATTTTCAAACAGTTGAGCAGAACTGCACGACTTAGCTACTCCACATTGCCCATTGGTTTGGTACACTGTTTTTTCTCTCTCTCTCTCTCTCTCTCTCTCTCTCTCTGTCTCTGTCTCTGTCTCTGTCTCTGTCTGTCTCTCTCTCTCTCTCTCTCTCTCTCTCTCTCTCTCTGCCTCTCTTTCTTTATGCAAAAGAGGAATAGTAGCTAACACGTGCCATGGTCACAATTTGCAGACAAAGTAATGTCAACTGGTACGTTAATGGTTACGAAACTGTACTACACAGCAGTTGCGACAGACTCCATTAAATATCGCCTATCGTCTGAATTGAACAGAGAAATAAACGCTGCGCTAGACGAAAGTATTGCTTCGAGCTATCTCACAATCAATGCTTTCAAATTACGTTCAGTTGTTATATATATATATATATATATATATATATATATATATATATATATGTGTGTGTGTGTGTGTGTGTGTACTGACGTAGGCTGCTGAAAATACAGGCCATTTCTTGAACGACCCTTTCCACGCTCATCTATCATATGCAAAACTCTTCATTTCTGCTTGACGACGGCAACCGCTTCAACATAGTAGATATCGAAGTAGACGACAGAGAGATAGAGAAACAATTAAAATCGCTCAAAAGAGGAAAGGCCGCTGGTCCTGATGGAATACCAGTTCGATTTTACACAGAGTACGCGAAGGAACTTGCCCCCCTTCTTGCAGCGGTGTACCGTAGGTCTCTAGAAGAGCGAAGCGTTCCAGAGGAATGGAAAAGGGCACAGGTCATCCCCGTTTTCAAGAAGGGACGTCGAGCAGATGTGCAGAACTATAGACCTATATCTGTAACGTCGATCAGTTGTAGAATTTCGGAACACGTATTATGTTCGAGTATAATGACTTTTCTGGAGACTAGAAATCTACTCTGTAGGAATCAGCATGGGTTTCGAAAAAGACGGTCGAGTGAAACCCAGCTCGCGCTATTCGTCCACGAGACTCAGAGGGCCTTAGACACGGGTTCACAGGTAGATGCCGTGTTTCTTGACTTCCGCAAGGCGTTTGACACAGTTCCCCACAGTCGTTTAATGAACAAAGTAAGAGCATACGGACTATCAGATCAATTGTGTGACTGGATTGAGGAGTTCCTAGATAACAGAACGCAGCATGTCATTCTCAATGGAGAGAAGTCTTCCGAAGTAAGAGTGATTTCAGGTGTGCCGCAGGGGAGTGTCATAGGACCGTTGCTATTCACAATATACATAAATGACCTGGTGGATGACATCGGAAGTTCACTGAGGCTTTTTGCAGATGATGCTGTGGTGTATCGAGAGGTTGCAACAATGGAAAATTGTACTGAAATGCAGGAGGATCTGCAGCGAATTGACGCATGGTGCACGGAATGGCAATTGAATCTCAATGTAGACAAGTGTAATGTGATGCGAATACATAGAAAGATAGGTCCCTTATCATTTAGCTACGAAATAGCAGGTCAGCAACTGGAAGCAGTTAATTCCATAAATTATCTGGGAGTACTCATTAGGAGTGATTTAAAATGGAATGATCATATAAAGTTGATCGTCGGTAAAGCAGATGCCAGACTGAGATTCATTGGAAGAATCCTGAGGAAATGCAATCCGACAACAAAGGAAGTAGGTTATAGTACGCTTGTTCGCCCAATGCTTGAATACTGCTCAGCAGTGTGGGATCCGCACCAGGTAGGGTTGATAGAATAGATAGAGAAGATCCAACGGAGAGCAGCGCGCTTCGTTACAGGATCATTTAGTAATTGCGAAAGCGTTACGGAGATGATAGATAAACTCCAGTGGAAGACTCTGCAGGAGAGACGCTCAGTAGCTCGGTACGGGCTTTTGTTAAAGTTTCGAGAACATACCTTCACCGAAGAGTCAAGCAGTATATTGCTCCCTCCTACGTATATCTCGCGAAGAGACCATGAGGATAAAATCAGAGAGATTAGAGCCCACACAGAAGCATACCGACAATCCTTCTTTCCACGAACAATACGAGACTGGAATAGAAGGGAGAACCGATAGAGGTACTCAGGGTACCCTCCGCCACACACCGTCAGGTGACCTGCGGAGTATGGATGTAGATGTAGATGTAGGTGTAGAACATGCGTTGTGTACTAATGCCTAGGTCTCCGTCGATAATCAAGAACCACCAAATTTACCATATTAGCAAATTGTTGAGCCCTTATCCCTCAGCATGTGACCTATCAACGGATCGCTTCTTTGACTCAAGTTGCGCCATAAATTCCTTTCTACCACAGCTCTCTTCAGTACCCATCAACACTTACTCGTTCCAGCCATTTTACTTTCAATATTCTTCTGCAACACTGCACTTCTAAAGCTTTTATGGTTTCTATGTTGTTTTTGGTATTCAAGAAAACTGATGTAAGCTCTATTTTCATTCGACGTGTCACATTTCAAATGTACATACTGGGTATTTTTTTCAGAAGGCAGTTTTCAACAGTCGATATGATACTCCACAGAGGTTCTGAGAACAAGCAGTATGATCTTTGGTTGCTGCTAGCGTCATCGTTGCAGTAAGCATTGAAATGGAAACGCCTTGTGACTAGGGCCTCCCGTCGGGTAGACCGTTCGCCTGGTGCAGTTCTTTCGAGTTGTCGCCACTTCGGCGACGTGCGTCTCGATGTGGATGAAATAGTGATGACGATAAGGGCAACACAACAGCCAGTCCCTGAGCGGAGAAAATCTCCGACCCAGCAGGGAATCGATGCCGGGCCGTTGGGTATGACATTCCGTGATTTTTATAGTGTTTTCAACGCTTATTTCGGAAAAAATAGTGAAACAAATTCCATCACGCACAGTTATTTCACCAACTGCTTGTCTAGTTTCAACTTTATTCGATATTTCACCACTCTAATGAGTTTGATTTTTGGTTTTTAGGATCCCCATGAACTATTATTTCGCCGTTTTCATATTAGATATACGTAAAATAAAGCGTAATTAGGAGAAACCAGCAGTATTTCGATGTCAGTGCCTGTCTCGCTTCCCCTACCCCCGCCATCACCAATCAGTGAGCTTCTGCTGTTGTCCTTCAGTTCACAGTACCTCCTCAGGCTGTGCTGTTCACTTGTTGTTGTTACTGGTGCTTTAAAGTAGTGACAGTTTTCTTGTGTTGTGAAGTTGTTTTATGGACAGTGGACAATGGCTACCAGAGGATATCTAAACTCGCCTGATTGCTTCTGCTACATTTTTGGTAACTCTACCGTTGAAAAGCAACATAGAAGCACTTCCGATTTTGTTGAGAAAGTATATCTCGTCTATTTTGGTATAAAGTTAGGCCATTAAGATAAGCCTTGGGTCCCACACGAAGTTTGTATTTTTCTTCTCTCAAGAAGGTGACCTGGTGTTTTTCAGTTACGTTCCTGGACTGATGGCATTTTCAAAATACAATATGCTCCTGATGAGTGGCAACTTTTTATTGATTGTACACGAAGAAGCCTTGAAGCAGTACTTCTACACAATAAGTATGCTTCTATACCAGTTGGACACTCGGTTCACTCAATAGAACTGGTTTTTAGCAAACTCTGCTATTCAGACCACAAGTGGACACTATGCGGTGATTTAAGAGTGATTTCAATGTTGCTTGGTCAACAAAGTGGCTATACAAAGTTCCCTTGCTTTCTCTGTCAATGGGACAGTAGAGACTGAAAGCAACGCTACATAAAAAAAGGTTGGCCCTTGAGAAAAACCTTACAGGTATGGTTTAAAAACGTTGAGAGGAAAAGCCTTGTGAATCCCAAAAAGGTGTTACTTCCACCATTTCACGTTAAGTTGGGGTTGATGAAACAATTTGTTAAGGCATTGCTAAAAGAAGTGTTTCAGATATCTTTGTGGACAGTTTCCTGGTTTATCCGAGTCAAAGCTAAAGGAAGGAATCTTTGTCGGACCAGACATGAGAAAACAAATGACAGATCCCAACTTTGTGGACAAAATGGCAACAGAAGAAAAGACAACACAAACATCCTTTAAATTAGTTGTTACCCGTTTCCTAAGAAACAAAATAGATCTAGAGTACAAGACAATCGTCGCAGACATGCTCGACAACTTTACGAAGCTGGGCTGCATCATGTGCATCAAACTTCATTTTCTCTACTCACATCTTGACTACTTCCCTGACAACTTTGGTGATGCAAGTGAAGAGAAAGGCGAAAGATACCACCAAGACATCAAAGAGATGGAAAGAAGATATCAAGGAAGATGGAAGGTCAACATGATAGCGGAGTACTGCTGGATGATAGAAAGAGATGATCCTCAACGAGTCCACAGCAGGAAAAGCAGTAAAAGAAGCTTCCACAGAAAGCGAAAGCGTTATTACAAGGACTTACGAGCTTAGAGAGAAATAGAATTGTACAGGAAGTGTAGTTTAGAATACGATTTATAAATAAAATAAAATTTAATAAAGATGGAAAAAAACGTGATAAATTACTTAAATTTTGTTATTATAGCCAAAAAGTCCCTCCGTTTTTGTCAGAAAACCTGACGTGATAGAGAAAAGTTAATAAAAGTCAGTTATCAAATTTCAAACAACTTTCAGAAAATATTTTTTTTGCAGACCTGTGTTTTTTCTTGGCATTGCCATTCTTTTTCGTGCGTGTGTATGTTTCGCTCCCTGCTCTTCAATAACTACAAATGCATTGTTATTCTGGAGTAATTTTCATCTACAGCTAAAATCTATGTGAGTTCTGAAGTCGAGAATAAATTATGGCAGCAGCATTACAGGGTCAACCATGTCTCTCACTCTGTACGTCAGTGTCTTCGCGTGTGTGTGTGTGTGTGTGTGTGTGTGTGTGTGTGTGTGTGTGCGCGCGCGCCCGCTCTTGTTACCAAATGTTTGTTCTCCACTCGCTACCTCCTCCTTGCCCGCCGCTCGTGCCGTGATAAAGAGCTTTGTGTATTATTTGCGAGCAAATTGGCCGTGTCAGGTCGCAGTATCGGCGGCGGTGTAAGCACAATTTGCAGAATTACCTCCCCCATCCTGCTCCAGCCCCAGGGATCGACCCTACCTAGGCCCCTGGAGTATTACGGCTGGCGGGACAGGCGGGTGATTTAGGACCCGCTCCCGACAGCGGGCCTACTTTGCCGAATTAAATCCATAATGCCGCGGGCTTCAGGTGGCCACCGCCAAAGTTGGCACGCCTGGTAATGGAGCTCCCGTTAAAGTTGGCGCCGCTTCCGCGCCAATTGTGTCCCCGCATTAGGCGGAGGAATTGCTCGAGACCTCTTGCAGCGGCGAGGCTTAACTTCTAATGTGATGGCACGCGATTCCGCTAAGTGTCTTACTTTCCTGCGTGATATATCTATCCGGAGAGATCTGCCGTATCTGCACTACGCAGAAAAACTTTCTTCGAAACCCTGTAATTGTCTCAAATTCAAAAACGTTTGAAATTTTGATAATGTTTCAAATTCTGAAGGTGGCAGGGCTAAAATACAGGGAGTGAAAGGCTATTTACAATTTGCACAGAAACCAGATGGCAGTTATGAGAGTCTAGGGGCATGAAAGGGAAGCAGTGGTCTGGAAGGGAGTGAGACAGGGTTGTAGCCTGTTCCCGATGTTATTCAATCTGTATACTGAGCAAGCAGTAAAGGAAACAAAAGAAAAATTTGGAGTAGGAATTCAAATCCGTGGAGAAGAAATAAAAACTTTGAGGTTCGCCGATGACACTGTAATTGTGTCAGAGGCAGCAAAGGACTTCGAAGAGCAATTGAACGGAGTGGACACTGACTTGAAAGTAGGGTGTACGGTGAACATCAACAAAAGCAAAACGAGGATAATGGAATGTAGTTGAATTAAATCGGGTGATACTGAGGGAATGCGATTAAGAAGTGAGACGCTTCAAGTAGGAGATGACTTTTGCTATTTGGGGAAGCAATATAACTGCTGATTGTCGAAGTAGAGAGGGTATAAAATGTAGACTGGCAATGGCAAGTAAAGCGTTTCTGATGAAGCGAAATTGGTTAACATCGAGTGTAGATTTAAGTGTCAGGAAGTCATTTTTGAAAGTATTTGTATGGAATGTAACCCTGTATGGAAGTGAAACTTGGACGATAAATAGTTTGGACTAGAAGAGAATAGAAGCTTTCAAAATGTGGTGCTACAGAAGAATGCTGAAGATTAGATGGGTAGATCACATAACTAATGAGGAAGTATTGAATAGGATTGGGGAGAAGAGGAGTTTGTGGCACAACTTGACAATAAGAAGGGATCGGTTGGTAGGACATGCTTTGAGGCATCTAGGGATCACAATTTGACATTGGAGGGTAGCGTGGAGGGTAAAAATCGTAGAGGGAGACCAAGAGATGAATACACTAAGCAGATTCTTTAGGATGTAGGTTGCAGTAGGTACCGGGAGATGGAGAAACTTGCACAGGATACAGTAGCATGGAGAGCTGCATCAAACCACTGCCTGGACTGAAGACCACAACAACAACAAACAAGTTTCAAATTCGGCTCAAAAGTGTCTACCAATTTCCTCGGTATCTGCGCGAAAGCGTGCCTCACTGTGATTTCACCCTTCAGTTCGGCGATGCTGCAGACAGCAAGGTGTCGACATAGGCGAAAGAAAGGCCACAGCTAGGAAGTGTATGTGATCTGTGAGGTGGGTTAATAACATCACACTGGCACCAAAATTCATCAAAATTCTGGTCAGCGCCACTGTGGACGTATCATATGATGGGAAGGTCGTCATATCTTCTCTTGCCCTTTCTTTAACCCCACATCAATGGAGATCAGAACTGCTACTCCAAGCATTGAAATCACTCCATTACCTTGTGAGTGGCTGTGGAAAACATTCGAGGCATACTGCAGCTCAGAATCGACAGGTAAAGGCCTCAGGGGCTGGCACAAAGGGCGTCAATAAAACCACCTCTTCGCTTGGGGCTTTGATCCCACACATTTCGCTGCGGAAAACGACGTATCTCAGTGCAGCGTGCAACAGCACGACGTTCTTGGCCAATATGGCCATTGCTGCCAACCTATGGGCGTTTCGACACTACTCTAAGGACATCGCGGGGCTGCAACCCCACTGAACGTGGTCTCAACCCCTTTGGAGTGTAGCGTGTAGCAATTTTTGCTGTGCCACACAGGGTGGAACCACGAGGGAGCCTTCAGAACCGTTTGACGAAATTTGAACGTGATCCGTATTTTTACGCTTTTTCCTGTACTCTTATTTATTGCTTCCTGTGGAGTTGTGAGGGCTAGGAGACTGCGCTGGTAGAATATAGAGTGCCGAATGATATTTGCGACTTAGCCAGCAGTGTTTATGTTGCCTCTGACTGGGTGCATAGCCACAGAATACTGGCTGCCGCCATGTATTCTGCTGTGGGAGGATCGCTCTGTGCTGCATCGCTAGTATCATTAACAAAACGGTATTACTGGTTTAATTCTCTGCTCGTCTTCATGCATCTACGTGTACATCTACAGAAATGTTCATGATCTCTATGTGAAATAATAGTTGGTGACAGCATAATGGTTGCGCAGTCTTCTTCGAATGTGTGTCCTCTAAATGTACCTAACACAGTGTGCAGACAAGCTTTCACACAATTCCTTTTTCAGGCTGCTACGGGCTCTAGAGCGAACTTTTTAGATAAAGTTTTCATAGGGAACCTCCGGCCATAAACGTACCATTTGAACGGAAAATAGGTTTGAAGATCAAGTCACTTTCAAATCTCCATCTTCACAGTACACCCACAGTGGAACATCCGTTGTGCAGCTCTAGAAGCGTGGAGTACCTTGAAGTGGGAGATTTGAAAGTGATCTGATCTTCAAATTTACTTTATGTGCAACTGATCCATTCTGAACACAGGTACCTTCTCAAAATTTTATCTTCTGAGCCCTGCCTACAACCCATAGAAGCTTTTCATATATGTCTAGATGAAAGTGGATGTATATCTCTGTGTACATTCCACATGTGCTACATTACTGGATTGATTTAAATCAGAATTGGCATAAGTTTGATGTATTTCTGGAAAGAGATACTATGGTGGCATGAACTACTTAGCTGATATAGGGGTGGGGTGAGGGAGGAAGGGGTTGGTAATGGCTGACATTTAAGCTGGTTGCACAACTGGGATGTTATGCAGGTAGTATCGAAATGCATTCGAAGGAGTATATGTGCAGATGGGTACAACTGAGCAGAGTCAGGCAGAGACAGGAGGAAGAGATGAATAGTTAGAGTGGGAGGATGAGAGGGGCAGAAAAGAGCGGTAGGAAGAAATAAGCAGACAGACGTGCAGGTGGGAGATGGACAGACAGAGAGGAGGAGAGAGAAATGAAAAGACAGACAGGAGGGAGGAGATGGACAGATAGAAGTGGGATAATGATGTGGACAGAGAGATGGAGGAGGAGAAGAGCAGATAGACAGAGAGAAGGAGCAGGATCACGTGGATAGAGAGAGGGTAGCAGGAGATGGTCAGAAAGAAGGAGGGGAATAAGAGATGACCAAACAGAGCAGGGAGGGTGTGATGGAAATAGCTAGGAGAAGAGGAGTTGGACATGGAGGGAGGAAAAGATAGAAGGAGATACAGAGGAGAAAATGAACAGAGAGAGAGAGAGAGAGAGAGAGAGAGAGAGAGAGAGTGAGAGAGAGAGAGGGGGGGGGAAGGGGGGAAGGGGGATATGGACAGAGAAAGGGAGCAGGAGGAGATGGACTAATTGAAGGAATAATTGAGCAGTACTGGGTACTCAGCTATTGGCTTGAGCAAATTTACCACAAATCTGTACCTCCTCTTTACAGTGTTTCGATATTTCGGTGCTTCATTCAGGCTGTGGCACATTAATACTAAGTGCCTTAAATCCAACGATCACCTTTTCTTTGGCCACTAACAGAGTGGTGTCCCTTTGACAGGTTACGGAACCTATTTCTATGCTGACATACCAGTTCGTTGCAGAGTTTTAGCTCCTAAAAGAATTCATATTTCCCTATTTTGTCGTTTATGTTCACTCCGTAAAAGGTTTCTCATATTACTACAACTTTTGTTTTCTTCTAGAACAGCATGAATTGTCAGAAGACGCTTTTTATTTTTTGGTAGCCCCGTTTCCATATTTAATGTTTTCAGTCTAATAGAATTTTTCAACGTTTATTCACAGCCTTTTTGTGCTTTCAGCTTCTAAAATTAGTATCTTTATGTGCAGAAGTAATGCCTTTGGTTTTAGAATTATCCTTTACAGGGCTAACTGATCTGGCAGGTCATACCCTAAAAGCATTCACATTCTTGTTGCCTGTTGAAGAGCTACAAACAGTGTTTTGTTCTTAGAACACTGCATTTTCGCTGCGTTGCTCGACATTCTGTTCGTAGCACTAGTCCCAGCATCAAGCGGCCGTTGGTCCGTATGAGTATGCTGGTCTTGCAACAAGCTGGCCGTACGTAGCTTGTGTTCCAAAAATAAACAGCATAGAGACAGAAGTGATGGCACTTTCTGCAGGACCTGACCATCATTTGGCGGGACAATGCTCAAGCATGTACAGTGCAAGCTGTCACTGATTTGTTTGACTGATGGGGTTGGTAAGTGCTATACCACCTACTGCGCTCTCCTGAGTCAAGCCCTCGCCAGTTCAACTCGATTTCTAAACTGAAGGAAACACTTCACGGCATCCACTTCAGAACTGCTACAAATTCGTCGGGCAATAGACTGGGCCGCTCGAAATGTCAACAGAACTGTCACTGCTAAGAGTATCCTACGACTTCGATATCACTGGCAACGGGTTATACACAATGCTGGTGACTACATTGAAGGTCAGTAAAACTTTGATACACGAATCTATTTTGTACGAGCTGTAAGTAAATACTGGGTGTTCAAAAAGTCTCCCCGCAGTGCCGTATGATTGTTCGCCTGTCTGGGTTTCTTCCCTTCAAGTGGACTCTCCCAACATTCTTCTGTTTCGTTTATCTCAGCCAGCATCAGCGGTATCGTTGGTATGTTTCGTTACGTGCTGACGTGAATGTTTAAGTTTAGTTCGTTTGTTCGTTCGTTTCGTTTTTGTCACTGTAACAATTGAAGAACGGGTGCTTTCAGCCAAATAAGTGTTCAAAGCTGGCATAAATACACAGTTTCAGTTCGTGAAACATTTTTCCCGGAGATAACCCTCCAGCATCGCGATACTGTGCGAGATTTGATTAACAAATTTCGGAGTACTAGTTCAGAGACCAGACAGCTGTAAGGAGAAAATTAGAACTTTTGCCATACAAAGTGACAGTCGCGCAAGAACTGAAAAATACTGATCATGGCAAGAGACTGCATTTTTGTCAATAGTTCAAAAATTTCTTTCAACAAAATGGAAGGGATATTCTTAATGAAACGTTTTTCACTGATGAGGCATGGTTTCATTTATCCGCGTACATGACTCGCAAAATTGTCGTATGTGGAGTAGAGCAAATCCATTGTGTATTCATGAGGAACCACTTCACTTCATTCTGTGAAAATAGGAGTTCGGATTGCAATTTCTAGACGTCGGATTGTGGCGCTCACAGTTTTCAAAGAAACGATAAACGCAGAACGATACTGCAGTGATATTCTGTACCCATTCATAGGAGAACTTGTGTTAAGTGAAATACTGAACGGCTATTTTCAACAAGATGGTGCAACTACGCATGCAGCTCGCGTTTCAATGTCACTGCTTGCTGATGTTTTTGGTGATCGCATAATTTCACAGCGACTTTGGCCTCCACGATCGCCTGACCTAATACCACCTGACGTTTTCTTCTGAGGTGCAGCGAAAGCATCTGTCTATAAAAACCGTCCAAATTCCATCGATGAATTGAAAACTGCAATATCCACTTTCACTGCTTCTGTTACAGAAGAAATGTTACAGCTTTTGTTTGTAAACATGATTAGATAAACTGAATTGTGTATTCAAGAAGAGTGGGGACACTTTCAACATTTAATGTGGAAATTTAAGTAAAAATGAATATTCAGTAAATTAGTGACTTGTATTTCACTGACTTTCATTTCAGTGTATTCACTGCTTCATACGGCACGGCGGAGAGACTTTTTGAACTCTCCATATTCGCCGCTATTAAAGTTCCAACCCTGATGTATATAAATTAAAGTTTTTATGGGTCTGATGGTATAGCATTTCAGTGGATAACAACTAACCAAACCAAAACAGAAAGCTGTACGTACTATCTTCCATTTAACATACAACAACCAGAACTTTGTTCTTTTTGTGGGTGATCCTAGTAGTTTAATCACTCCACGCATACATAAAGAAGCAAAATAAACGATAAACAACGTTGTTAAAACCATCATTCGCTGCTTTTCTGCGAATGTATTCACCCCTAGTTCTAAAAATACACACTATATTTAGTTCAGCACATCTTGAGATACTACAACAATTATAATTGCAACACATGGTGAGGTGATAGTAAATAAGGTGGAAGTTTCAAAATTCTTAGTTGTCCATAGTCATGAGAACTTAAACTGGTGAAAGGACATTTTAGAACTCCTGAAACAATATAGTTCACCCATATTTGCTCTTAAAATCATTGCAAATGTTGGGGAGAGACGTAAAAGTAAGCTGAAATATTTTGCATATTTTCATTCAGTAGTGTCATACGGCATAATGTTCTGTGGTAGCTCATCTTTATGAAAGAAAGTGTTTATTCCGCGTACTCTGAGAATAATGTGTGGCGCTCACCTACAGTTATCTCGTAGACACCTGTTTAAGGTGATAGGCATTTTAACTACTGCTTCACAGTATATTTATTCCCTCATGCAATTTGTTGTAAATAATCTACTGTAGTTCAAATGGAACAATACCAGAGGGGAAAATGGCATTTATTACTCCACATTAAGGTTGTCTTCAGCACAAAAAGAGGTGCCGAATATTGCAACAAAAATGTTTGGCCTCATATCCAGTGACACGAAATGTCCAACCGACATCAAAGTAATATTTGAAAAAAACTGTAAGAGTTTCTCCTTGAGAACTCCCAGCATTGCGTAGAGGAATTTTCGTTATTGTAATGTGTAGAAGGTGGTGGGTAGGAATTACTAATGGGTAAGAGTTACTAACTCGCATCTGCATATTAAAAAAAGAAAAAAAAACTTATAAATGTTGAGTATGTAGCCATATTTGCAAAATTGGTTTGTGATGTGAATGTAATAGGACTCCTCCTGCATCATCACGATTTGTCGTGCAAAATGTTCGATGAAACATGAAACTAACGAACTAACTAATTCACTACCTAACTAGTTAGCAGAACAATATCCTTCATTACCTTAAGATGATGCATACACCCACTCATTCCTGTTTTGGTTTAACTCGTCAATGAGACTTTGAATAAGAGTTTGTTTCTATCTAAATTAAAATGCACAGTAGTGAAGCCACTGTATAAGCAAAGTAGTTGCAATGAAGTCGAAGCTTATCGACGAATCGGGTTAATTCCGATGCTAAGGAAAGTGTTAGAAGAAACATTGCACTAAGATTAGAGAACTTCCTTGTCAAAGAAAAAGTGTTTCGAGAAACGCAACATGGTTTTAGGGAAGACTATGAAACTCATCTACCATATGTAACATGGTTCATAAAATGTTAATGAAATTAGATGAGAAAGAAAGAGTGGTATGTTCGTTCCTCGATGTATGACGTACATTTGACAAAGTATGTCATGAGCCCCTGCTTGATAAACTCGAAACTTATGGTACTGGAGGAGTAGCTGAAAGTGTCTTACAGTCGACGTACCTACAAGACAGGTATCAGGTCACCCTATTCACACACTATTGGGCAACAGTACTGAGAAGTACCGCTGCAGTCCACCTATAGTAAAGTGTGGTGTCTCCAAGGGTCACTTCTGGGGCCTTCCTCGTTCATATGATATGATAATGATCTACCCACAGATCACAGCAACAAGGTGCTTAAACTATCCAGATGCCACAACAGTAGTTATGGCACGATGAGAACTACCAAGCCCAAAGTTGTTCTGGCGTCTTACCTGGATTGAAGAATTACTTTCAAAACAGTCGCATAAACTTAAACACTGCTGAAATACGTCTTATGAACTTTCAAATACAATACCAACTGGATGGAGTGCGATGGAATCTTGTGGTCAATGACAGCACAGAAACAGATTTGGATGGTGAAACTGCTTTCCCTGACGCAATAACAGAATAGCACCAATCATGGGAGCAACAAAATTTAAGACAATCAGTTCACGCAATTGGGACAACTCCACAAGACCTAAATTATAACCAAATAAATATTATCCACTGTTCTTTATTGCCTCCATACCTTAGACATGGAGCTGCAGTTTTTGGGTGTGTAGTTTCCAAGTACGTAAACAGGGTATTCACTAAGGGTTATGAGTGGGCTTAATTATAGTGAGTCTTGCAAAGGCATTTTAAAAAGTTAGAACGTACGATCACTGCCATACGAGGATACATTATTTAAACTTGTTTCCAAAAATCTCGAAAAGTACTTGAAAGTTCACTTCGGATTTTTATGCAATCAGTCTATGTCCGTCCGAATGTTTATCAGGATGCTGCGTACGCTCGGACTTCGCAGTGCGATTTCTCACATACTAGCAATACAAAAACGTCTCACACGAAATTTCGTCCTCCGCATGTTTCCGGTAGCAAATAGATGTTAAAGATTGGTAATCTGGCAACACTGCAATCATGTCTACACAGTTGTACTGCTCCGCTCTTGGTACAGTGAGCACCAACTAGGTTAGCATGCAGGAGGTCACGAGTTCGATTTTTGGTTGAGGCTTACTTGTTTTTATTTGTACTGTGCTTCATCAATTTACTTCAGATTTCTACGTGATACTCTAATATATGTTCAGGCGAACAAATTTATGTATTTTTTGAGGAACAATGTACAGGTTTTCTGTTAAAACTCACTTCGATAAAGAAAGGGCTATGCTATATTGTGAAAACGTGCTGCTTAGTTTTCTTTGTCGTAGTCAGTTTTAACAACTATGGTAGGCATTTAAATATCGAAACAAATTTATTGTTTCTCACATAAAAATACTATTTGTTTGTGTAAAACTATAACCAAAAACTGTGTACACAACGATATGGTGGTTTCATTTCTTCCTCGCAGTCGATTTTAACGGAAGACAGGGAATTTTTATTTATGGCGTATCAGTTTATGATTAGAATATTGCTATGCAATCTGAATCACCCGAAACATTGTAATCCTACGCGTTCACTGATTGAAACTATGTGAAGCACTGTTACTGAAGTCACCATGATCAATGACGTAGAACCTGTAGAGGTCTCTCTCAAGCCATGTAACCAATTATCTCCCAGATTTACCCATTCATTTTAAGTAACTTTAGTTTCCAATCAAGGTTTGGTTTGCAATAATAGTAAACAAGGCACAAGGTCAGAGACGGGGTTGGGAGGGAATAGGAGATGGACAGAGAGAGGAGGGAGGAGGGAGGAGATGGGGTGAACGATGGGAAGGAGGTGAAAGAGAAGAAGGTAGGAGGTGATCGATAGGAAGAGGAAGAGGAGGAGGAGGAAGACATAAAGAGGGGTAAGGAGAACATGGACAGAGAGAAATGGGGGGGGGGGGGGATGAGGTTAGGACGTATATCCGATTGTCAGACATATTAAGCACTTGTGAAGCATTGTCGGGTTCGGTAGTGTGTTTATGAAACTAGTCAAGTAATTTTATAATTCAAGCAATACAGTAGTCTAAATAGGGATGTGAAGATTTAGCAAACCATGACGGAATATGTTTATGTTTATCATCTGGAAACATATTAGACAAAAAAGTGCAGATAAGAGCCGCTACTACTACTACTACTACTACTACTTGGGTACCATATTTTGTAAGAAACTTCCACAAAATTGAACAAGCCCAAGTGTGGAAGCCGCTTTGAAATGGCCTTAAAGGTCCGCGGCTCGTGGTCTTGCGGTAGCGTTCTCGCTCCCGAGTTCGACTCCCGGCGGGTTCAGGGATTTTCTCTGCCTCGAGATGACTGCGTGTTGTGTCTCTTTCATCATCATTTCATCCTAATTCACTCGTCCATAGTGGCGTTAAAGAACTTGTGGAGCGGCGGCCGAACCGCCCCGCAAGGGGTCTCCCGGCCACCAATGGCATACGGTCATTATTCATTACGGCCTTCAATGAATTTCTTACCGTTAAATGTTGTTTAGAGTACTAAGGAATCCCTTTCAGAGTAGAATAATACTTTTATTTGTAGAAATGGTATTTATATCTAATACTAAACACCAAAACAAATCCTTGTTGGCTTTTATGGAAGGAGGTGTAAAGTATGTCCACAATTCAATGTGTGTTTTTCTCTAAAGAGGCTAAATAAAATAAAAAAAACGAAATTGCCGACGGCGATAGAGCTAATGGTGCTTTATTTCATTATTATATGTACTGCGATTGTGCTGTGATCTGATACGGTATGAAGAATACTACCGTCTCCTATCGTCAAATATAATCTCTGTGCTCCTCGTTTGTGCTCTCTTGCTTCCATTAAAAGTAGCATCGGGAGGTTCCGAATAGTTACACAGCAAGCAGCGTAGCAAGTGGCCGAAACCGGAAGCAATTTGGTAATGTTGGCAGCGCCAGCAACAAGTGTTTGCGGGGCCGGCTGGCGGCAGAGTTGGCGGCCGTGATTGCTGTTATGGATTGGCGGCCCAGGACAGTCTCTGGCCCGGATGGAGCTGGGCTGAACGCCGCCCGTTGCCGTGGCAACCCGCGCTTGCAAACGCGGGCGGGCAAGGTAGAGCGGCCGTGGGGGTCGCGGACAGGTGAGGGGGGAGGGGGAGGGGGAGGGGGAGGGGATGGGGGAGAGGGGGCTCCAGGCGTTGCCATGGACACCGCGCCGCCATCATCCGCGGCAGCAGCTACAAGTGGGAGGGGGGGAGCAGACAACAAACAGGTGTATCACAGGGAAAGGGAGAGGGGGCGGGAAATCTCTGACATATGGGCGTGGCGAGGCCTCAATGACGGCATCCTGCGAGTAATGGCAGGCGAGGGAGGAGCTGAATGGGGGTGGTAGTGGAAGGAGGGGGTGGGGCGAAGAGAGCTCTAAATGTGATCGGAAAGCTGTTGCCTGCAAACAAGACAGTCCGGCCGAGGGCTCCAGATGTCAATAAAACCCTGGTGGAGAGTGGCGGGGGTGGTAGGGGGGGAGGGGTGAAGAAGGGAAGAGACGGATAGCGAGACAAAGTAGCTACACAACCCTCCACACATTCAAAGATCTGAACGTTACCTGTGGATGAGTATCTGTTAGTGTGACTAGATGACCGTGTAAGGTTGCCAGGCTTCAGAAGCAAGAGCCGGGAAAGTCTACATTCATACAGCCAAACAACAGTTTGTCTACTATGAACATGTGCGTAGCCTGTCGAAATCTCTTCTGCTGCAAACGCTTTGCTTTCCATATTTTGAAAGATAATAGTGCGGACCAAAAAAAGTAAATACTCCCAGCAGACATGGGCTCTACAGTGCACATCTCAAGAGCTATGAACGCTTAATCTTCGCTTCTGAGAAACATCTCTTCTATTCAACAAGTACTCATAGTAATTATGGTGTGCGTTTTTCAGCCCATGGTTACCAGAAAAATACTTCTTGTCTTGGTCTGTACTGCCTCGTCTCAGAATATGGAATGTAAATAGTTTCCAGTGATAGAAGTTTGTTTCACAGTATCGAAGATGAAGTAGTAGTATACCTCCCTGGCCGTGATCTCATTGTTCGCAACCCGCTGAGACTAATGTACAGTTAATGTAGACTGGAACGAACCCTATCTGTACATATACTGTCTCTGTTAAACTTATTTTCGCTAATACGTCGAGAATATAATAGAGGAACTATAGACGACAACGCAATACGTCGAGAGTAAAGTAGAGGAACTTAAAATAAGAAATTTACAGCCCCTGTTTACTACAATTTTTGCTTCGAATAATCTTTCTTATCAAATCCCTGAACATTGTCCCTTTCCTTCTGGGACACCATATTAATGCTTGGCCTTTGTCGGCGACATAGCTACATTAACGAACAACAGAAATGAAACCAAAGTAGCACCAGATAAAGTGCATGATATGTGCTGTGAAAACCAGCTCCAAACTTCCAATGAAAAAGTCACATGGGTAACTCCGCATCGCACCCCCTTCAGATGTAGTGGTAAGAGAGTCCAGTAGATAGACCATCAAAAACTGAACAGAGATCAGGCATGAAAACAGGAAGAAGTTGTTCTGAACGGTGAAGAAAGAAAAGCAAGATAGAAACAATGAACGGTCCAAGCTTAAGATTTGCAACATCGAGCGAATCTTAAAGAGTCACAGTTTTGGACTGCGACGGGGGAGATCCCTGTTGAAATCTCCTCCGTACCCCATTTTGTTGACACAAAATTATCAACTGTCCGTCTGGTTATTGACGTTTCTGTCCTCTGTTCTTAAATTTGTGTCTGTGTCGTGGTGTAACATCGTTACAGACGTACTTACTTCTCATTTGTTCTACTCAAGTATCACATGTTGTGACTCTAGCGTTCCGTTTAGGAAGATTTGACTCTTCAGTTTCTTTGTTGCAACATAGTTCACACCCGTTTATTTGTTGTTTTAATCTGTATGAGAGCTCTACGCGACATTTCGCCTGCTGGCACTATTCATCACATTTACTTACGACGGTAATATATTCTTACCAGGCGATTCATACCCCATAACCAATGTATAGTATGACAACTGCCAAGACTACAGAACGAGAACAGACTCTTCGACTCCTCACTGATCGGATCAACAGTTCATAATCTTCGGAAAAAAGCAAAGTGGCAAGAGTGAGATTTCAACACTGCTCTCCCACTTTGCAGTCCGAAACCGAGACCACATAATCATACGCGTCGTTGCTCGAATTCGCTCGAGGTCGCATATGTTGAGCTCAGACCATTCGCTATGTCTACACCTTCTTCCTGTTTTCATGCTTCATTTGTGTCCACTTTTTGGCGGGCTATCTAATGGACCTTCTTGCCATTAAATCTGAGGGGGGGGGGGGGAGGGGGGCGGAAAAAGGCGTTTGCCTTGCCAGTGCTGGAGACCAAACCAACAGGAAAACTCCTACTCAAAACAGAGTATGCAAAAATCTCAGAGATCACTCCCTCAAGTACTTAGGTGCAACCTTACAACCTACAGGACCGAATACCAAATCCTACACACGAAGAATATTCAGATAAGACTTGGAACCACTACAAAAAGAATAGTATCTCGTAATATAGAACTACGACACTGCAACACCGTTGTTTTACCACAACCCTTCTATGCGGCAAAAACCACAGTAATTAGAGAGATGATAGAAATCAATAATATCGAGGAAAATGGAAGAAAAATTCATATAAAAATCTATGGCGCTGTTCAGCGAGACGGAACCGGGGTCAGGGACCAGCAATGGAACTCTGCGGAAACACAGACATTGTTGTGTGTTTGTGCGATGTCATGTGAATTCTAAGATCGTGTGGAGTATTTTGTGTCTTTCTCGGCGCTAGGGAACTAACGATTAATGAGCGGGAATCTTGTGATGAATATTAGCGATAAACTGGCGATTGAACAAATAAAACAAAATGAGCTGACACACTAATATTTTTAGATTTTCTCATTATGCTTAGCACTTAAACCTACCCACTTGCTACATTCTTACCCACTGTTTGTTGCACAAGCTTAGAGCTCACGAACGACTGAGATGAAACGAACTGCGATCACATCCACAACACTTGAGGTATGCGAATTGGCTACATTGGGGGGGGGGGGGGGGGGGGGCACATGTACTGTCATTGTGTCCTCAGTACGTATTGTGGCAAACGATAGTTCCAACATTCATTGCCTGTCTCCTGCGATAGTGTTACAAACTCTGTAGCGGATAGTACTGTTGTTGTAGCCTTCAGTCCAGTCTGATGCAGCTTTCCATGCTACTCTATCCTGTGCAAGACCCTTCATCTCCGAGTAACTACTGCAACCTACATCCTTCTGAATCCGCTTAGTGTATTCATCTCTTGGTCTCTCTCTACGATTTTTACCCTCCACGCTTCACTCCATCACTAAAATGGTGATCCCTTGAAGCTGCAGAACATGTCCTACTAAACGATCCCTTCTTCTAGTCAAGTTGTGCCACAAATTCCTCTTCTCCCCGATTCTATTCACTACCTCCTCATTAGTTACGCGATCTACCCAACTAATCTTCAGCATTCTTCTGTAGCACCACATTTCGAAAGCTTCTATCCTCTTCTTGTCCAAACTATTTATCGTCCATGTTTCACTTCCATACATAGATACACTCCATACAAATACTTTTAGAAAAGACTTCCTGACGCTTAAATCTATACTCGATGTTAACAAATTTCTCTTCTTCAGAAACGCTTTCCTTGCCATTGCCAGTCTACATTTTATATCCTCTCTACTTCGACCATCATCTGTCATTTTGCTCCCCAAATAGGAATAGTCATTTCCTACTTGAAGCGTCTCATTTCCTAATCTAATTCCAGTAGCATTACCCGAATTAGTTGGAGTATATTCCATTATCCTTGTTTTGCTTTTGTTGATGTTCATCTTATATCCGCCTTTCAAGACACTGTCCATTCCGTGCAACTGTTCTTCCTGGTCCTTTGCTGTGTCCGACAGAATTACAATGCCATCGCCATTTCTTCTCCATGGATTTTAATACCTACTCCAAAATTTTTCTTTTGTTTCCTTTAGTGCTTGCTCTATATACAGATTGAATAACATTGTGGATAGGCTACAATCCTGTCTCACTCCCTTCCAAACTGCTGCTTCCCTTTCATGACCCTCCATTCTTATAACAGCCATCTGTTTCTTGTACAAATTGTAAATAGCCTTTCGCTCCCTGTATTTGACCCCTGCTACCTTCAGAATTTGAAAGAGAGTATTCCAGTCAACATAGTTAAAAGCTTTTTCTGAGTCTACAAATGCTAGAAACGTTGATTTGCCTTTCCTCAACCTATCTTCTAAGGTAGGTCGTATGGTCAGTAGTGCCTCACTTATTCCAACATTTCTACGGAATTCGAACTGTTGTTCCCCAAGGTAGGCTTCTGTAAGTTATTCCATTCGTCTGTAAGGAATTCGTGTAAGTATTTTGCAGCTGTGACTTATTAAACTGCTAGTTCGGTAATTTTCACACCTGCCTATAACAGCTTTCTTTGGGATGGGAATTATTTATTCTTCTTGAAGTCTGAGGGTACGGAGGGTACTAACCGCCAGTTTTATGTGTTGCTTATCAGCTTGTCATAAAACGTTTTCACAATGGAAGAAGTTTTTATAGTGCGCTACATTTTTGGTTAAATTGGCAGGTAAGTATTTCAGATTGTGTGCGCTCGTGGACAGTAAGGTTTAAGGTTAATGTTTATGACAAAATCGTTTCGTTTTGATGTTTGGTTAAAAATTGTTTTGGTAGCAAAATGCAGGCTGTAGTTGTGTAAACTGGACCCCATTCATATGCCAAAGCCGGATTCCGTATTTTTCATGTTTAATGTGTGCCTGAATTAGTGCATGCTCTTATTCTCTCAGATCTTTTTGTGGTTTTTCCGACAGGGTAATGAGGAAGGTCGATCAAAACGGGTAAAGTCCATTTAAATCACTAAATCAGTTCAGAAAAAGTAGCTGGGTCGGAAGGAGGCCAGCAGGCAATTTAATGTTCGAGAAACAAGTTATGTGCTTCTCCAACGTGAAGCACAGTACACCTGAGGAAGGAGCAAAAGCAGAAAGAGGCAGGTCTACAATTTTTAGGGTAAAGAATTTGAAGACGACTTGGTTTACAACTATGTTGTTGTAGAATTTTCTATCTTCGGGCTTACTCGTATTGACAAATGAAGAATGGTCACACAGTTGGCAGCGGCAAGCAACTCCCTCCAGGATCTATATCAGGAAATAAAGTAGATTAAATAAAGTAATCTGCAAAGCTTTGGCATTGCGCCGGCCTGTGTGGCCAAGTGGTTCTAGGCGCTACAGTCTGGAATCGCACGACCACTACGGTCGCAGGTTCGAATCCTGCCTCGGGCATGGGTGTGTGTGATGTCATTAGGGTAGTTATGTTTAAGTAATTCTAAGTTCTAGGGGACTGATGACCTCAGAAGTTAAGTCCCATAGTAATCAGAGCTATTTGAACTTTTTTTTCGGCATTGCATACAGAAAACAAGAATATTAAAATACTAAATTTATGTAATAGAGATATCTGGAAGATAGAAATATTTAATGTTTCCTACAGCACTGAGCAGTACATAAATTATTCACACTGGCAAAGGTCTGCATATTTCGTACAAAAAAAAGTTAAAATGTTTACGTTCATAAAACCGTAATTTGATTATTCCATTGTAGTTGAGTCGAAGCGCGCCTGGGGAATGTGTGTGTGTGTGTGTGTGTGTGTGTGTGTGTGTGTGTGTGTGTGTGTGTGTGTTTAGAACTGATAGGATTTGTGAAAGAATGAATGTACGCTTTAATTGTTTTTGTACCTAATTAAGCCGCAGAAATTTGTTTTCATGAGGTATTATCTACATTGCATACCTCATTAGAAGTAGTATATGAATTCATTGTACGTAATATCAGAGGAAGAAAAATATTATTATTGTTATTATTATTTTATTATTAATACCCCCGTTGCTGATTAGTGATTCGCTTACTGCGACCCATCTGCTTGCACCGACGAGCTCCCCAAATGAAGTGCAACATGACGAAATTCGAAGCGAATAATCTGCAGTACACTCAACTACAAAACTACTAGGAAACTACACTTTTATGTCAAAACACAAAGTTCATATTTAGGACAGTTTAATTCAGTGTTGTGTGTCGATATCTTTTCATTTTAACATTATTTTAAACGTCATTGGTGTGTGTGTGTGTGTGTGTGTGTGTGTGTGTGTGTGTGTGTGTGTGTGTGTGTGTGTGTGTGTGTGTTCCAGCGTAACTCTGGAACACATGAACAAATTTTGTTCAAAATGATGAAATGTGTGTTAAATCTTATGGGACCACACACACACACACACACACACACACACACACACACACACACACACACATGCCCGGGGGAGGACTCGAACCTTTCCGGGACCATCCACACAGCCCATGACTGCAGCGCCCCAGACCGTTTCGCTAATCCCGCGCGGCGAACAAATGTTAACCATACATGGTACACATGGGACTTATCACGCTTTGAGAATAACCTTGTGAGTAAGATAACATCTATACGTCTATTTGCGGATTGGAGGACGTAAAATAGTGAAATGTAGCCATAAGTCTGACACACTCGGAGAAAATGCAGCTGAGCGTGGTAAATATAGATTTATCTGCCTGAAAAAAAAAAAAAAAAAAAGAATACTTGTGGGTTACGACAATTCTCGCAAATCTCGGGAAGTGGTGAGGATGTGAAGACGAAGAAACAGAGAAATACTGGAAAACGAACGATATCAATGGCGAGTCTATAGATATAGACTTTAGGGTCGCTGGTGTCATTCGAGACTGTGCTGCTAACATTTAACTCGTAGCCGTTGTGGCGGCGGTTGTTTAATAAAAAAGCATAAATAAACTAAGTTATTATTTACATTATAGACACGTTCGAGATTGTGCTGCTGACATTTAACTCGTACTGGTTGTGGTTGCGGTTCTTTTCAAAATGCGTATATAAACTAAGCTAGTATTTACATTACAGGCAAGTTTCATTCCGTTTTCCTGTCTAATGTAAGGTATGAATAAATAAGTAGAAATAGAAAACATAAAACTGCAGAAGTGCTTGTTACGTCACTGTTTTCAGTTTAAACAGATTCTGACGCCAATGGTGTCGTCGCAGTGGGAACACCGGTTCCCATCAGATCACCGAAGTTAAGCGCTTTCGCGCTTGCATGGGTGACCGTCTGATCTGCCGAGCGCTGTTGGCAAGCGGGGTGCACTCAGCCCTCGTGAGGCAAACTGAGGAGCTACTTGGCTGAGCCGGCCGCTGTGGCCGAGCGTTCTAGGCGCTTCAGTCCGGAACCGCGCTCCTGCTACGGTCGCAGGTTCGAATACTGCCTCGGGCATGGGAGCGTGTGCTGCCTTAGGTTAGTTATGTTTAAATAGTTCTAAGTTCTAGGGGACTGATGACCTCAGATGTCAAGTCCCATATTGCTCAGAGCCATTTGAACTTGGCTGGGAAGTAGCGGATCGGGTCTGGAAAACTGACAAACGGCCTAGGGGAGCGATGTACCGACCTCATGGCCCTCCATATCTGCATCCAAAGACACCTGCGGGCTGAGGATGACACGGTGGCCGGTCGGAGATGATGGGCCTTGAAGGCCTGTTAGAACAAAGTTTTTAGTGAGATTCTGGCAATATTATAAGCAATTAGATAGCTTAAAATAGGGTCCCCGTTTAGTCCTGTTTCAGTCTATAATGACCGCATCGTAGATATGAAATTATACGCTGTCTCTAATCCTTCTATTAGCAGAAACTATTTATGAACTGTTCTGAAAACATTCTCATAAACTCCCTCTGTTAGTATTAAATACAGGTTTAGACGATGTACTGCGTTTGTCACGGTCCGCGTGGCTGCCCCCCGCGGAGTTTCGAGTCCTTCCTAGGGCATGGGTGTTCGTGTTGTTCTTAGAGTAAGTTAGTTTAAGCTAGATTAAGTGATGCGTAAGCTTAGGGACCGTTGTGGCCCACATAGCAGCACGTTGTGGAGACTGCAATTGCCGGCCGTGGTGGTCACACACTGTATTAAGAACCAGGTCCCGCGTTCTGTAATGTGCAGGGGACCATCTTGAATCACTGTGACTTCAGAGTAATTGTTGTTGTTGCTGTTGTGGTCTTCAGTCCTGAGACTCGTTTGATGCAGCTCTCCATGCTACTCTACCCTGTGTAAGCTTCTTCATCTCCCAGTAACTACTGCAACCTACATCCTTCTGAATCTGCTTAGTGTATCCATCTCTTGGTCTCCCTCTACGATTTTTACCCTCCACGCTGCCCTCCAATACTAAATTGGTGATCCCTTGATGCCTCAGAATATGTTCTACCGACCGATCCCTTCCTCTAGTCAAGTTGGCCCACAAACTTCTCTTCTCCCCAATCCTAATCAATACCTCCTCATTAGTTATGTGATCTACCCATGTAATCTTCAGCATTCTTCTGTAGCACCACATTTCAAAAGCTTCTATTCACTTCTTCTCCAGACTATTTATCGTCCACGTTTCACTTCCATACATGGCTACACTTCATACAAATACTTTTGAAACGTCCCCTTAGAAAAATTATACATGACTGTGCTTAAACTGACACACAGTAATCTGGCGCAACGCAATCTGACTTTCAAAAATCCCTACAAAAGAATGGCCCTGACTAACATTAAACTATACGTTTCAAAAATCACTTACCTCACAAAAATCTTCGTTACTCGAACTACTACAATACAGCGAGCGCCACTACTGCCAGCTAAATAAAAGATTCAAACTACGGAAGGCACTAACTACTGATACGGATAGTTAGCAAATGAAAGATTTTAATAGAGAACAATCAATGTATTTACCTTAATATCATCAAAAGTCATAATATATACATAGCAGTTCATGACATCCAGTCTTACAAATTTCAAAACTCCGCCATTTCTCTCCCCAAATCCACCACTGCTGGCGGCTCACCTCCAACTTCCCAACGCTACGCGCTGTTCACATCCAGCTGCCCAACACTACAATGGCAGACAAAAAGCAAACTACCCACAGACTGCGCACAGCACAGCCAGTGATTTTTCATACAGAGCGCTACGTGGCGTTACCAATAAGAAAACCTAAACAGCGTACTTAGACTTTCAGAAACGACTTCCTGACACTTAAATCTATACTCGAAGTTACCAAATTTCTCTTCTTCAGAAACGCTTTTCTTGCCATTGCCAGTCTACATTTTATATCCTCTCTACTTCGACCATCAACAGTTATTTTGTCCCCAAATAGCAAAACTCCTTTACTACTTTCAGTGTCTCATTTCCTAATCTAATTCCCTCAGCATAACCCGACTTAATTCGACTTCATTCCATTATCCTCGTTTTGCTTTTGTTGATTTTCATCTTATACCCTCCTTTCAAGACACTGTCCATCCCGTTCAACTGCCCTTCCAAGTCCTTTGCTGTCTCCGACAGAATTACAATGTCATGGGCAATCCTCAAAGTTTTTATTTCTTCTCCATAGATTTTAATACCTACTCCGAATTTTTCTTTTGTTTCCTTTACTGCTTGCTCAATATACAGATTGAATAACATCGGGGAGAGGCTGCAACCCTGTCTCACTCCCTTCCCAACCACTGCTGCTCTTTCATGTCACTCGACTCTTATAACTGCCGTCTGGTTTCTCTACAAATTGTAAATAGCCCTTCGCTCCCTGTATTTTACCCCTGCCACCTTCAGAATTTGAAAGAGGGTATTCCAGTCAACATTGTCAAAAGCTTTCTCTTAGTCTACAAATGCTAGAAACGTAGGTTTGCCTTTCCTTAATCTAGCTTCTAAGATAAGTCGTAGGGTCAGTATTGCCTCACATGTTCCAATATTTCTAGGGAATCCAAACTGATCTTCCCCAAGGTCGGCTTCTACTAGTTTTCCATTCGTCTGTAAAGAATTCGAGTTAGTATTTTGCAGCCGTGACTTATTAAACTGATAATTCGGTAATTTTCACATCTGTCAACACCTGCTTTCTTTGGGATTGGAATTATTATATTCTTCTTGAAGTCTGAGGGTATTTCGCCAATCTCGTACATCTTGCTCACCAGATTGTAGAGTTTTGTCAGGACTGGCTCTCCCAAGGCTGTCAGTAGTTCTAATGGAATGTTGTCTACTCCCGGGGCCTTGTTTCGACTCAGGTCTTTCAGTGCCGTGTCAAACTCTTCACACGGTATCATATCTCCCATTTCATCTTCATCTACATCCTTTTCCATTTCCATAATATTGTAGTCAAGTACATCGCCCTTGTATAGACCCTCTATATACTCCTTCCACCTTTCTGATTTCCCTTCTTTGCTTAGAACTGGGTTTCCATCTGAGCTCTTGATATTCATACAAGTGGTTCTCTTTTCTCTGAAGGTCTCTTTAATTTTTCTGTAGACAGTATCTATCTTGCCCCTAGTGAGATAATCCTCTACATCCTTACATTTGTCCCCTACCCATCTGTCCTTAGGTTAGTTAGGTTTAAGTAGTTGTAAGTGCTAGGGGACTGATGTCCTCAGATGTTTAGTGCCATAGTACTAAGAGCCTTTTTTTGTATGCACGTCCGAAGGAACAGTGCATCGTTATTCTTAACAATACAGGCACAGTATTATCGCATTCATTCGCTGAAATTGGGCAACGATTTTCGATTAAAAATGTGCTCGCCTGTACGGTAATTACATGATGTGTGTGCGAGTACGCGTTGTGGCGCAGGAACGGCGGCATACGGGTCTGTGGACCTGACGGTGTGTCGTACAACGATGGCCAAAGCTGGTAGGGCAAGTGCTCACGTAAAGCAGGAAATGTGGATTCGAGTTGTGGTCTGGCAGAAATTTTCAGTGTTGCCATCCCCTTATACAGCTGATGGTCAGTCGTATTTGTAGGTGCGAATATGGGCAACGGCCTTGCCGCAGTGGATACACCGGTCCCTGTCAGATCACCGAAGTTGAGCGCTGTCGGGCGTGGCCGGAACTTGGATGGGTGACCATCCGGGTCGCGAAGTGCTGTTGCCATTTCTCGGTGTGCTCTCTGCTTCGTGATGCCAATTGAGGAGCTACTCGACCGAATAGTAGCGGCTCCGGTCACAGAAAACCATCGTAATTACCGGGAGAGCTGTGTGCTGACCACACGCCCCTCCTATCCTCAGCCTCAGCTGAGGATGACACGGCGGTCGGATGGTCCCGATGGGCCACTTGTGGCCTGAAGAAGAAAAAAACCGCGAATACATTTCGCATATGAAACTTCCTGCCAGATTAAAACTGTGTGCCGGACCGAGAGTCGGGCCCCGAGTTCGAGTCTCGGTCCAGTACACAGTTTTAATCTGCCAGGAAGTTTCATGTATGCGCACATTCCGCTGAAGAGTGAAAATATAATTTTGGGGACATTTCGTATTTCTTTACATACCATGATGCTTGCCAAAAGGGCTGTGTCAGTCTCAGATATGTAATTTTGTAATAAGTTGGTCTGTGACAGGACTTCTTATTAAACTTCTGCAAGTATGAATTTTTTAGGATATACTGTTTTTGTAATTCTTTATCTCCTCCCAGTGTTGAGTAACCTGTGAAGTGCTCATAGTTATTGATTGTTTAGTTAGTCGTTTATTTATTTGACAGCATATTCACAAAACGAAGTTGTCTGGAGAAGAGTAAGATACATCGAGCCTTTTGGAATGCACTAACTATGATAATAAATCCTCGTTTGCTTATGTAACAAGATGATATGTATCGTGGTGTTCTGAATAAAGGATGGAATACACAAGATTGATTAAGTCTTTTTGCAATTTGCTACCAGTTTTTTGTGGCTTACTCGGTATTATGTAAATTTGAGTTACCTCGTTATTGCACCAGTGCCTTCAACTATAGTGCACTTACTCAGTAAAAAATATGACACCAAGCTATCCTTTAAATGTTCAAATGTTTGGGAATTCCTAAGGGACCAGACTGCGGAGGTTATCGGTCCCTAGACTTACACACTACTTAAAATAACTTATGCTATGAACAACACAAATACCCATGCTCTTGAGGGGACTCGAACCTCCGGTGGCAGGGGCCGCTAAATCCGTGCAAGGCGTCTTAAACCACGCGGTCACTCTGCGGGCAAACTATCCTTTTGCGTAACTGTTATGAGTTACAACTTTTCCTTATAAAATATATTCTTATATACTTAACGCTAATCAGTCTCTCTCTCTCTCTCTCTCTCTCTCTCACACACACACACACACACACACACACACACACACACACACACAATGTTTTTACGTTTTTGTCAATCTTCTATTGTAAAACACTTGATATCAGCTAGCATTGGATGCAAAATTGTGACTTCCTTGTGGGCTAACAGGCTAAGTGATCACCGACAGCTGAGCAGGTTTATATATATATATTTTAATGGTCAGTCTTTTGACAGGTTTAAAGAGATCCACCGCGAACCGCTACCTGTGCCAGCCTCTTCACTTCAACCCAACATCTTCAATTATTTATTGCATATATTCCAACACCCGTCTTCTACTACTTTCTACCCTCCTCTGCTCCGTCAAGTTCCCTGATGCCTTAACACGTGTCCTGTCGTCCTATTACTCCTTATCGTCTATGTTTTCCAAATGTTTCTCCCCTCGCTGGTTCTGTGGAAAACCATCTCACTTCTTACCTTATCATCCCATCTAATTTTCAAACATCCTCGTGCAGTACCACATCTCAAACGCTTCGATTCAGTTCTATTCCTGTTCCCTCCAGCTTATGATTCAGCACCATACAATGCTGTGCTCCAGGCGTACATTCTCAGCAAAGCTTTCCTTCAACTCAGGGAGATGTTAGATGCTAATACACGTCTTTTCATCAGAAATACCCTATTTGCCTGCGCTACTCTGCCTTTTGTGTCCTCCTTGCTTCATCCTTTATGTACTATTTTGCTTCCAAGCTAGCACAGTTTCTTCAGTTCGCATGCTTTCAATTTTAGAAAGGATATTCTGCAAGATGTCTTGTTCGGTTATATGTAACTTCTATGAGTTCTGACGCAACTCCTACTTGGTCTTCGGAGAGTTCTGATGAATCCGTCCCTGGTTCACTGGAAACTTTAGTTTTTCCTTTGCAGATGTAAGCTTCGCCTAAAAAGAAGGCGTTCAATAGCGACATAATCGCTGCGACACAATCGCTGCTACACAACGACGCTGGCCTTGTCTTCGTAGAAAAGTGAATTAAGAGATCTAATTAAGATTTAGGAAACAGGCGACATTTCTGACGATGATGACATGAAACGCTTAGACAAAAATTCGCAACAAAAGAAGAAACCGACACTATTCGAGAAGTTACAAGTTCCTGCTGAAGCGAGTCAAGCGGCCATGATGAATCTGTCCGTCACGGTATATCGTTTTGAATGGACTTCGTGTAGTCTACTGCACTGGAAGACAACGGTGCTGAGTGTCTGTTCTGCAACGGAGGATTTTTCGAAAATACGCAAGGAGAAATCTGAGTACAATGTCTGGCTTGCTCTCTGTTGGATGAAACAGAGAATGGACCCCGGTTTCCAGTCAGTGAAATTTTTTTTGCATAAGAGAGTGCATCTTTTTGCCACATCCATCTCTGGCTAACAAGGGGGGCGAGGGAGAGGGGGGAGGGGTTGACATGTGGGTCACTGGTTTTCATCAAGTTGTACAACGATGTTCTATACTGAAAACAGACATGTTTTTGGCTTTTTTTTACACTCCCTACTTCTGAAAAAAGTTGAGGGCAAAGCTGATGACAGAAAATCATATTTTCAATCCATGAATCTTACAGCGATTCATTATAGGCAACTTGGACATTCCTTCTTTATCATTTTCCTACAAACGGGCCACAACGAATGCAAATTTTGGACTGTCGAAAAATTAAGACTAGTTTACCGTATATACACAGATAAATAAACATTATGTTGACACGTAGCTTTAGAACAGTGATTCTCATTGCCACACACACAAGAAGTTACATGCAAACTATAGTAAAATCAACGCAGTCTTCAGACGATGTGTTTCTCAACACACAGAGCTCATAGCTGACATATGGCTCCATGATGCATATAATTCAAGCTGACTCCACAAAAGGTCCATTAGTACAAAAATGGTTGAAATGGCTCTGAGCACTATGGGACTTAACATCTATGGTCATCAGTCCCCTAGAACTTAGAACTACTTAAACCTAACTAACCTAAGGACATCACACAACACCCAACCATCACGAGGCAGAGAAAATCCCTGGCCCCGCCGGGAATCGAAGCCGGGCGTGGGAAGCGAGAACCCTACCGCACGACCACGAGATGCGGGCTCCATTAGTACAGAAGGTACAGATTGTATAGTAGTGATACAACTTGGGAGCTGGTACAGAATAGGCGACTCTCCACTACATAGAACCTGTGAAACAACTGTACCTACATTGATTCCAAGCAGCTGAACTAAATAAGCTGTGTGAGTATATTTGTATCCCTTAGGCGGAAGTATAGTAAAACCGGCGTGTGGTTCAACCCTGGTAGCTTGAGATTCCTATGACTAGTGTTGCTATCTGTCTGGTAACACTCAGACCGATGGTAGATCTGAAACTACTAGCAGTCATTCTTGGAGGCGTAAATATCTGCCATTAGCGGCCGTCATTTACTTTTCATTCTAGATATTTTCCAAGATTTTTCGGAAGTTATCTTCGATTCTGAAGAGAAACATATGAGTAACTATTTCGATTAAGCATGTTTTTCGGTGTATTTCAATGTCTGTATGATGCATATATAATGAGAATACTGTACTAACTTTCCCGCGCGAACTTTTGTTCCAATGCGCACGCACTGTGGGGTGAAATCTGATGTACTGAGTGAGGCAAGACAGGGTTGGAAAAAGCTGCTGCCGCCTCCTCCAAAGCCTGACTTAGTAGAACGTGCAAAGATAAACAGCAATAGGTGAAAGGGCAAACCAGGAAAAAAAGAATTGACGAGAAAGCAAGGAAACATAAAGAAAAAAATTCAAAACGAAATGAATGGCCATCTCCCCATTATCTTTTTTAGGGTTTATCGAACCCATATGTCCTGAGACGCTACACAGGAAGTTTTTAGTCACCTTGTCTCTGAATGAAGTCATTTTTCTACTTCACTTCTGCCGAGTGTGTTGAGCAGCTAAACCACAAATTAAAGTGAATATTTCGTTAGGAAAGATTATTAACTTTTTGTGGGTCTACGTAAATCTTCGTAACACAATCGGTGTACACCAGAGGGTACTTTGTACCGTTCCTGTTTCAGTCGCAAATGGATAGATGTAAAAACGACTGTGCCATTCTTCCGTACGAAACGTGATTTCTCTTACCTTCTCTTACATGTCATCACGCAAATATTACGTAGACGGCAATACAATCGTTCAACAGCCTGTCACAAATGCGAAGTCTCCAAATTTTTCCAATAGCGTTTCTCGAAAAGAACGTCTTATTCCGTCTAGGCTCATGGAGCATTTTCGTGATACTCGCTTGTTAGTCGACCCTACTGGTAAAAAATCTATCAACACCCTTGAATTGCTTCACTGCCTCCCTTAATCCTACTTGGTGCTGATCCCAACCACTCTAGCAGGACTCACCAACGGGTAATACTAGTGATTTATACACAGTCTCCTTTACACATTGAAGAGCCAAAGAAACTGGTACACCTGCTTAATACCGAGTAGAGCTCCCGCGAGCATGCAGAAGTGCCGCAACATGACGTGGTCTGGACTGGACTAACTTCTGAAGTAGTGTTGGAGGGAACTGACACCATGCATCTTGCAGGACTGTCCATAAATCCATAAGAGTACTTGGGGGTGGAGATCTTTTCTGAACAACACGTTGCAAAACACCCAAGATATGCTAAATAACGTTCATGTCTGGGAAATTTAGTGGCCAGCCGAAGTGTTTAAACTGCGAAGACTGTCCCGAAAGTCACCCTGTAGCAATTCTGGACGTGTGGGGTGTCGCATTGTCCTGTTGGAATTGCCCAAGTCCGTCGGAATGCACAAAGGACGTGAATGGATGCAGGTGATCAGACAGGATGCTCACGTACATGGCACCTGCCACAGTCGTATCTAGACGCAACAAGAGTCCCTTATCACTCCAACTACACGTGCCTCACACCGTTACAGAACCTCCACCAGCTGGAACAGTCCCCAGTTCACATACAGCATCCAGGGCTTCATGAGGTTGTCTCCATATCCGTACACGTCCATTGGCTCGATACAATTTGAAACGATACTCGTCAGGACCAGAAAAGATGTTTCCAGTCATCAACAGTCCAATGCCAGTGTTGATCGACTCAGGCTACGCTTAAAGCTTTGTGTCGTGCACACGTGTGGTGCTTCGGCTTCGAAAGCCCATATCGATGATGTTTCGTTGAATGGTTCGGACGCTGTTGCTTGTTCAGGGCCCACTACTGAAATGTGCTTCAATTTGAGGAAGGGTTGCACTTCTATCACGTTGAACGGTTCTGTTCAGTCGTTTTTGGTCCCTTTCTTGCAGGATTTTTTTCCGGATGAAGCGATATATGAGATTCGATGTTTTTCCGGATTCCTGATATTCACGGTAGAGTCGTGAAATGGTAGACGGGAAAATCCCCACTTCATCGCTACCTCGGGACGCTGTGTGCCGCCGGCCGCTGTGGCCGAGCGGTTCTAGGCGCATCAGTCCGGAATCGCACTGCTACTACGGTGGCAGTTTCGATGATGATGTGATGGTTAGTGTTTAACGTCCCGTCGACAACGAGGTCATTAGAGACGGAGCGCAAGCTCGGGTTAGGGAAGGATTGGGAAGGAAATCGGCCGTGCCCTTTCAAAGGAACCATCCCGGCATTTGCCTGAAACGATTTAGGGAAATCACGGAAAACCTAAATCAGGATGGCCGGAGACGGGATTGAACCGTTGTCCTCCCGAATGCGAGTCCAGTGTGCTAACCACTGCGCCACCTCGCTCGGTTTGGCAGTTTCGAATCCTGCCTCGGGCATAGATGTGTGTGATATCCTTAGGTTAGTTAGGATTAAGTAGTTCTAAGTTCTAGGGGACTGATGACCTCATATGATAAGTCCCATAGTGCTTAGAGCCATTTTTTTAACACTGTGTCCCATCGCATGTGCGTCGACTGTAACACCACGTTCAGACTCACTTACATCTTGGTAATCTAACACTGTAGCAGCAGTAACCGATCCATCAACTCCGACAGACACTTATTGTCTTACACAGGCGTTGCCGACGGCAGCGCCGTTTTCTGCGTGTTTACATATTTCTATGCTTGAATACGCATGACTGTAGCAGTTTCTTTGGCGCTATAGTGTAGAGGAGTTAAACTTTCCAATAATTCTCCCCTAAAACGAAGTTATCCATTTAGTCTCCCCTACGACGTATCTTACAAGCTCGTACCATTTCAAAATGGTTTTGCAACGTCACGACTAGACGCGAAATCTATGTGATATGTTAAGCAGCATACGACGAATGCTGGATTCAAACATTACGGGATCGTTGTTATTAATCGTCTGCATTAATTTGTATTTTTTCCACATTTAGAGAAAGCTAACATTCACATCGAATACAAGTTTTAAGTCATACTGTGCGTTCTGGAGAAGAACCTTTCTCACATACCACACCGCCGTCAGGAAACAGCCGTATACTGACGCTCACCCTATCGGTTATATCGTATATATGTGTACGGAGAGAAATAGCGGTGCTATCACGCTTGCGTGGAGCTCTCCTGACGATGCCTTTGCCTCTGTTTTCGCCGGAATACCTTCTGCCGATCTTTTTTCGCCTTTTCTACGAATGAAAACGAGCCTCTCCTGCCATTACCATTTGGACAAACCATTTAGCGACACCAAGCACGCCTAACAAAGTTATGGCATTACATAATGGTTACACAATTTACGTCTGTCAGCGTAAGACGGGGCGAAAGGGCGTAAAATGGCGGAAAATAATCGACTAGGCCGTAATTCATCCAATATCGGCTCCACGAAGACTAGCAGTAAAAAAATATATATATTTCCGCGCCGTATACTCCCGCGAAGCGGAAATCTATAATTTCCTTTATGGTCTCGTAAACTGGCACCGTTAACGAGCAGAATACGGTTATCCACTAGCCTGTTATGAACGGAGGATTTCCAGCCTGTTGTTCTCCAGGAAACGTGACCGGTGAAAGAAATGAGGAGCGCAGGTCGTGAAGTTCCCCGTCAGACCAAAATTATGTTCCTTATTAGCGATTTACAATTCCATCTGGTTGTGTGTTAGTTTACGTGTTAATAGCTTTTTGAACTCTTTCTTAACATATAACAGGATACCTGCATTCTCCAAGGCTTTGGAAAGCATATTTGAAGACCAGCTATCAAAGTACCGAACTACAAAGAATCTACTAGACGAATACCAATCAGGTTTCCGTAAACATCGCAGGACAAAATCTGCCTTAATAATTGTAACAGATGACCTGAAGTCGCACGGTGTTAGCCGAGTGGTCTGGAGCGCTGCAGTCACGGACTGTGCGGCTGGTCCCGGCGGAGGTTTGAGTCCTCTCTCGGGCATGGTTGTGTGTGTTTGTCCTTAGGATAATTTAGGTTCGTAGTGCGTAAGCTTAGGGACTGATGACCTTAGCAGTTAAGTCCATAAGATTTCACACACAATAACAATAACAGATCACCTGACGCTTGCCATGGGTGCACAATAAGCAGCTATCACGTGCTTCTTAGACTTCAGCAAAGCGTTTGACATTGTCCACTATGGCATTTTACTTGTCGAATTTAGCAGCCTAAATTTCTCATCAAGTGCAGTGCAACCTTGCTGAATTCTCGTCAGCAATGCGTGTTTTCTGGCGCCATAAAGCCAAAGAGCAGGCAAGTAGCATCATGTGTACCCCAGGGTTCGGTATTAGGTCCTGTACTCTTTTCACTGTATATCAATAATGTGTCATCAGTTTTGTCCTACTGCAAATACCACATGTATGCTGATGACCTCTAGTTGTATCTAAAGGCAAAACCTACAAACCTGATGACAGCTATGTAGAATCTGAATAGCGAACTGTGTACATTACTGAGTGGGCGGAGGATATAGGGCTAAAGCAGTGCCTGTTTAAAACACAAGCGGTATTGATTATCATTGCAGGCTCATTAGCTCAAAATATCAGTAATCGCTACCATCTTTGGCAACAAACACTATCTGTTATATTAAAACTACTGTCCGCAGCTCGTGGTCGTGCGGTAGCGTTCTCGCTTCCCGCGCCCGGGTTCCCGGGTTCGATTCCCGGCTGGGTCAGGGATTTTCTATGCCTCGTGATGACTGGGTGTTGTGTGATGTCCTTAGGTTACTTAGGTTTAAGTAGTTCTAAGTTCTAGGGGACTGATGACCATAGATGTTAAGTCCCATAGTGCTCAGAGCCATTTGAACAATTTGAATGAAAACTACTGTTACTTAGCTAACTAAGATGTAAAAAATGTGTTGATTGTGTGAAACCACGATCCGATGTAAACAGGACCTGATGGGTCTAGTCTAATCAGATCAGTTTAAAGAAATAAATATACCTACATAAAAATAGTGAATGAGGAGTTTCTCTGCTGAATCGACGACAAAAGAAATACAGGGAAAACACTGACAAGAAGAAGGGACTGCTGTTAAGACATTGGCGGATTGTTACCATAGTACAAAGAAGGGAGGGGGGAGTAGAGGGCAGAATATGGAAGGGAAGACAGAGATTAGAATATATCCAATAAATGCAGAGCGTTCATAGAATCACTTGCAGATACGTGTTATTCCTCCCTATCTAGAGGGCAGTGACCGAAATATTTTCGTGTCGGAGGAGAGAGTTGGAAATTGAAAGATCGTGAAAATACCTCGCTGCAACGAACAACACCTTGATTTTAATTATTGCCACCCCAACTCGTTTATCGTAGCCGTGACACTCTCTTCGCCGTTTCACGTTATTACAAAACGAGCTGCCCTTCTTTGTTTCGACGTCGTCAGTCAACTCTGTCTGATACGGATATTATGTTGCGCAGTAAGGACGAAGGACATGGGCAATGTAAGCAGTCTTTTAAGTGGAATTGTCGCTTCTTCTAAGTGTTTTGTTAGCTACTTGCAGTCTGTAGTTTCCTTTCTCCATGCCGTTTTTTATTTGATGGATTCAACTTAAGATGTTCGTAATTGTAATCAAGTCACATTTGAGTTAATCGACAAGTTTTAATTTGCTGTGATTTATCACGTAACCATAAAAAACTAACTTCTTCCACTACTCTTGTAGAAGACCCCACACATTTTCTTGATCAGGGAAGAATTGCACTTTTCGCACCACACAGAATTTGTCTGTATATTTATGACCTATTGGTGACTTTATTGTACCCCTGAAATCTGTCTTCCACCCTCTTTATCGTTCATGGTAATTGTATCCGAATCACTGCACACAGCCACCTGGCGCTCTAAACGACCGGCTGAAACACCGACCAGTTCATTGCTCGTCTAAAGAGTCACGTGGGCGCAACAGTCTCCTGGTGTCGTCCAAATAAGGTTACCCTCAATGCCACTGAAACTACGGCGATCTACGTCACCAAACGGCACCCTAGCCTCCTTCGCAACATCACTATTGCAGGCGTCAGTGTACCATAATCCCCGGATATCAAATATCAAGGATTCCGAATGGATAATAAACTGCTCTTCCACCGTCATTCGGAATACGTCACCCAAAAGTGGAAAAAGCTGATCAAAGCATTGTACCCGCTCTTCAACTGCAGGAAACTGAACACCGAACTCCGACTGTACCGTACGGTTGTTCGCCTTTCCCTCACATATGGTGTGGTATTGATAGCAACGATGCCACGGCGAAGGTGCAAGTTCATAAGTTGGCACTACGAGACAAGCTAGTAATCTGTGGCAAATTTACACCCACGACAGCGCCCTCTAGCCGGCGCTGTGGAGCTCTGTGAGCGTCGCTCCGGATTCAGCCCATTTCATCAAGAGCAGATGGGTGGGATACTTCGCTTCATATAGACTCTTTGCAATACCTACGATGGGTATAAGGCTTCTCACGTCAGTGCAAAGTTATGTATTCATCTTCGTGGTAAAGTAAAGATGATTTTAATTCACACTGCAGTACCGAGAGATTTTCACCTTTTCCTGCTCCTACTCGCTTTCTTCTGCCAGCCTTTCAGTTTTCAGGAGGAGACCCACGTGGCGCCTTCCAGGCGGGATACAAAATATGGCTGCGCTGCGTCGGCTACGATTAATGCCTTCCGGATGCAGACCCTCCAGCGCCTGCAGAATAAGGCAATTCGGTGGAGTCTTCATGCCCTCCACTCAAGAGGATTGTTTTCCTACACGAGGAGAAAAAGATGGTCCCTCTAAATGCGTTCCATCGAGAGAAACCTAAGACGAGTCTTCGGTGAATTGGACACCATGCACGACATGGACAGTGGCTTGCAACAAACTAGCACCACAACTCCTTGTAAGTGGCACCGCCATACTGTTCCTTTTGCTATCCTTGAGGACTCATTTTCGAACCACAGCTAACAGCCGTCCTGGTACGCCCACTAGTAATGTGTCACTTTTGAGACGGCCGGGCCAACGGCCTTGTCGCAGTGGTAACACCGGTTACCGTCAGATCACCGAAGTTAAGCGCTGTCGGGCTGAGCTAGCACTTGGATGGGTGACCATCCAGTCAGCCGAACGCTATTGGCAAACGGGGTGCACTCAGCCCTTGTGAGGCAAACTGAGGAGCTACTTGATTCAGAAGCAGCGGCTCCGGTCTCGGAAACTGGCATACGGCCGGGAGAGCGGTGTGCTGACCACATGCCCTTCCATATCCGCATCCAGTGACATCTATGGGCCGAGGGTGACACGGTGGCCGGTCGGTACCGCTGGGCTTTCATGGCCTGTTCGGGAGGAAAGAGAGAGATTATTGATATGGCCACTCATGGCGCGAAATCCTTGGTACGGCCACCACTGTAACAACCCACACAGATCAGCTATAACATCATTACCACCGACTTACTATCGATATTTTTGCTGTTTCGCAATGTTGCAGGGCACTGCTTTTGGAAGGAGCAGTTTTGGGTTTTCCCTTGTTTGGGTTTGAGATGGTTCCCCTTATAGTAGGTGGCAAGCTGTTCGAGGGCTTCTGACAGATTCTGTTCAACAGTTTCAAAATACTTAGGCCTCACCTTAGACGGCGAACTCACCTATTAAGAGCACTGCATGAACACTAAACACAAAGTAGCCACGAGAAACGACATTGTGCGCAACTAATGGGCACTACATGGGGGGGGGGGGGGGGGGGCGGCCGCGGTGGTCTCGCGGTTCTAGGCGCGCAGTCCGGAACCGTGCGACTGCTACGGTCGCAGGTTCGAATCCTGCCTCGGGCATGGATGTGTGTGATGTCGTTAGGTCAGTTAGGTTTAAGTAGTTCTAAGTTCTAGGGGACTGATAACCAGAGCAGTTGAGTCCCATAGTGCTCAGAGCCATTTGAACTACATGGGGAGGGGGGGGGGGGGGCAGCCTGGAATAGTGAGAACCACAGCTCTTGCTTTGTGGTGTTCAGCAGCGGGGTACGCGTGCACAATGTGCTACAATTCTAGCCACGCCAAGCAAGTGGACATACCGCTTAACGAATCCTGCCGCGTCATCACAGTCTGTCTGAGACCAACCCCGACTGATAAATCGTACTGCCTGGCAGGCGTGGCCCCACCAGATATTAGAAGGAAAGTAGCGGCCAGGGAGGAAAAGACAAAGGCGTTGACCCCACCTGCCCACCCGCTGTACAAACACCACCCAGCCCGCCGTCGACTAAAATCCAGGAAAAGCTTCCTGCACGCAGCAGAAAACATCGTCGGGACACAGCAGCAAGTGAGGCTGGCAATGTGGCGAGAAGAAAACGCGCACATCGGGGAATGGTTAGTCCCAAACGAAGAACTCCCTCCTGGACGTATGGAAGGATGGACGACATGGAAATCTCTTCATAGGCTGCGCTCTGGTGTCACACGATCCAAAGGGAATGTGCGCAAATGGGGCCTCTCAAATGAACCGGCACTGTGTCACTGAGGACACACTCAAACCACCATCCGCCCCCATGCAGTGTGTGCTGTCCCAAGCACCTGCACCATGAAGGATTTGATTAATGCCACCCCAGAAGCAATGGAAGTGCCCAGGTTCTGGTAAAACAAACAAACAAAAAAAAAACCTATTTGAACCTGCTCATATACAGGGTGCGTTCCGAAAGTAATGCAATTATTTTTTTAAAGTAATTTATTGAAAAGATTTGCACAAACACTTAAAATTCTTCAAAGTACTGTCCTTGGGCCTCTACACATTTTTTCCAGCGACTCTGCCATGACCGGTACGTGCCGTGGAAGGCGTCTTCTGGGACCTCTCGCAAGGTCTTCGTCACGGCGGATTGGATCTCGTCTATGGACGAAAAACGGGTTCCTTTCAGGGCTGACTTAATCCTAGGAAACAAAAAGAAGTCAGCTGGGGCGAGGTCAGGACTATAGGGGGGGGGGGGGGGGCAGCGTTGGCACCTGGTGTTTGGCCAGGAACTCGCGGACTCGTAGCGCGTTATGGCAAGGCGCGTTGTCGTGCTGGAGTTGCCAGGTAGCGGAGATGTCCTTTCTCGTCCTGACGACCCTTTTGCGGAGTCTTTCCAGCACATCCACGTAGTAGGCAGCGTTAACTGTCTGTCTTTGAGGAACAAACTCCTTATGGACCACTCCTTTGCAGTCGAAAAAGAGAATGAGCAGTGTTTTCACTTTTGATTTGCTCATTCTTGCCTTTTTGGGCTTGGGGGACTGAGCAGTGTGCCACTCAGAGCTTTGGCGTTTTGTTTCTGGGAAGTATTCAAAAACCCAGGTTTCATCACCAGTGATGACGTTGTCCAAATAATCAGGTTCAATTTCAACACGCTGCAAAAGTTCACTTGAAATTTCCGCTCGGTTGGTCTTTTCGTCGTCTGACAACACCTTGGGCACGAGCTTGGCGCACACTTTCCTCATCGCTAAATCTTCAGTAACAATGCGAAAAACAACAGTAGACGACAAGTTCAGTTCATTGGCAACCATCCTGATACTCAATCGACGGTCAGAGTGCAACAGTTGTCGCACACGAGCCACATTGTTGTCGGTTTTGCTGGTTGACGGCCGCCCAGAGCGTTGTTCGTCGTGAACCTCTTCGCGGCCTTCCTTAAAGGCCTTTAACCACCTCGAAACTTGTGAGTAGGACAGAGCAGAGTCCCCGTAAGCCTCACGAATCATTTTGTTAGTCTCCTCAAAAGATTTGTTCAGTTTAGCACAAAACTTAATCGCGTAACGTTGCTCGATCGTCGATTCCATTTTTTCCGTGACACGGTCGGCGCGCAGAGGTTTACAATAACAGACGTCCTGCCGCTTCCACAGCTCGGAGAGCACTGAAACCGGTTTCGCGGCGAAGCTTAGCGTCCCCCCCCCCCCCCCCCCCCCCACCTACTCCATGTGGCCCGCTCCCACTCCGACTACTAGGAGCGGCGCGGGAAATTCAATTGCATTACTTTCGGAACCTACCCTGTATCTGTATACTTTTATACTCTTTTTGTATTTCTTCTATACTTGATACGTATGCGTTAAACATGCTGCTTTTACGTACGATGCTTCTGGCACGATTAAATAAATAAACTAACGATATAAAGCCGCTTACGCGATTGCAGGGCACCTGGCGAGGAATGACTCCTCGTCAGACACGCTCATGTAGTATCTGTCAGCGTGCTGTCTGTGAGTAGAATGGGTAAGGTGAGCGATCTATTTGAGTTTAAACGAGGGGAAGTTGTGATACCCCAGGGGCAAGGCATGAGCGTTTCGGAAACTGCACGACTTACCGCGTGATCGAGCAATGCTGTGGTGGGAGTCCTCAGTACATGGCGAAACCAAAGTTAAATCACGCCCAGACGTCGTAGGGTTGGGCGGCAACCACTCATTACAGATGTCGGACGTCGTGGGCAGGACAGGCTGTAAAGCAGGACAGGCGGCGAACTGTGGCGGAACTAACATTAGACTTTAATGCTGGGCAAAGTAAAAGTGTCTTGGAACACACAGTGCAACGAACGCTCCTAACGATTGGCCTCCGACGCCGACTACCCATGCATGTAGCGTTAACACCACGAGATCCGGAGCTACGACTGAAATAATCAATTGACTATCAGCACTGGATGTCTACGCGGTGGCATAACGTTTAATGGTCGGGTGAATCCCGATACCTTCGTAATGCCGATGGGAGGGCGAGAATCTGTCGCTTTCATGGGAATATTTCCTTGACATCTGTACTGCAGGATGGAGTCAAGCTGGCGGTGGCTGTATTATTTTCTGGGGAACATTCAAGTGGGCATCCACTGGTCCAGTGGAGCTCGTTCAAGGTACCATGACGGCTAACGAGTATCGTACACTGGTAGCAGACCACGTACAACCCTTCATGATGGGCCGGCCGCTGTGACCGAGCGTTTCTAGGCGCTTCAGTCCGGATCCACGAGGCTGCTACGGTCGCAGGTTCGAATCCGGCCTCGGCCATGGGTGTGTGTGATGCCTTTAGGTTAGTTAGGTATACGTAGTTCTAAGAGTAGGAGACTGATGACCTCTGTTGGTAAGTCCCATAGGGCATAGGGCCATTTGAACCATTTTTTTGAACGTTCATGACGTTTGTGGTTTCCGATGGGAGTGGCACATTTCAGCAAGATAATGCGCCATGTCATAAGGCCAGGAGTGCGATGGAGTGATTCGAGGAACACTTTATTTGCTTTCCAGTCTGCATTTTAAATTATTTTGCTGCCCATATGACAAAACACATATACGACATTTACTGTCTCATTTCTTAATCAAATTTCCTCGGCATCGCGTGATTTAATTCGACTACACTCCATTAACATTGTTTCCCTTTTGCTAATATTCAACTTACCATTTTTTGCAAGACACTGTTCATTCTGTCCAACTGCCCTTGTGACTCCATTGCCATCTGTCAGGAAATTACAATTTCATCAGCAAAACGCCAAGTTTTTACTGCTTCTCTATGAACTTTAACTTACTTTCCAAATTTCTCCTTGTTTTCCTCCACGTCTAGCTCGATATATAGAATTAATAACATTGGGGACTGACTACACTTGTGTCTCACTCCTTTTTCAACAAAGGCTTCTTGAGATTCTTAGAAATTATCTTGCAGATAATTTTTCGCTCTCCATATTTTGCCCTCCGCTGCCTTCAAAACTTCAAGGAGAGCATTCCACTCAATACTGTCAAAAGCTTATTCTATACCGTCAGCTCCAATAAACATATGTTTCCGTTTCGTTAGTCTATGTTCTAAGGTGAGTTGTAGAATTAGTATTGCCTTGTTGTAAGGTGTCAGGAAAATTCCCATGAAAACCCTGGCATTTTTAAGCAAATCCAGTAGTATGTCACATAGCTCCCAATAAATCGTGACATTAAATTAACCAAAGTAATACGAGTAACGAGTGAGCAAATGGAATACCACAGACTAACACAAGAATGCCTAAATGCATGTCATACCTTCAAAGCGTGAGACAGGCGCAGTTCTGAGGGGATAAACGAGACCAGAAGCCGAGAGCAGAACCGTGTTAAGCTACAAGGCCCTACGGTAAGGGACGGACTGGACACCCACGTCGCCAGCCTACCGCTAAGACCACACCACCTGCACGTTTTAGCGTGACACATTTTCGCGTCTCTCTTACGGCAAGGACCACCCCCCAGCCCATGTTAAAAGCTAGAGCAGTCCAGAAAAACAGTATAGATCTTACGATAACACAAAAAGGGCCACACCACCCGCAAGTTTTAGCGTGAGACCTTTTCGCGTCACTGTTACGTTGCAAACTTTAAAAACATTGCCCCACCACGAAAAGTATAACGTTTCTCATTGGATAGACAGAATTTTTGTAGGCGGAGCTTAAAGTTAACATTGAGACCACATAATTGGTCAGATGAAAACACAGCCAGATAGTTTTTTTAAACCATCTTCGGTAAATGGTAGTAAGGAGAAGTGAGGAGAAGTTAGCTGCTACCGAGACGGCGAGGTGAGCGGAGCTGCGCCGGCCGCCGCCCCCTGACAAACACCGACAAGGTAATGAACGCACGCGATGCCGCATAACAGCGCATAAAGCTTCACTCAGAACTGCGGAAGTCTCATCTGTTACACCCCCTTTTTGCGTAATACTAGTGTCGATCGTTAATTAAAACTCGTGGTGTTCACATTTGCCACTTGAAGAACAGATCTGAAACGCGATGATTTTTCTTTTATATAGTTATTGTGAAGGCACATCAGCCACTGTAATTTATGACAAGTTAGATAAGTAATTAAAGATAATTGAGGGTGACTGTAGACCATTTGGTAGTTTTCTCTTTTGTGAAACTTAAATTTAATCTAGATTATAGATGTGATATGGCATAGGTCATCCTTCGAACGATTGTAGAACTTGGAAACCCATTCAGGGAATATTCGTTCATATTTTTGTTGAACGCAGTTGGTTTTTAACATCCTGTATTAAAACATTTCCTTTTATCAATAGTACAATTTATAAACGATGTTTTGTGAGTAGAATAAAATTTCCAATGGTAAACTTAACTGCTTTTTCGACGTTTCTTTACCAGCTAACTAAAAATAGGAAGCCTTGAACCCCTTCCACTAAATTTAGTTAGTATTAAGGTTCTTTTACAGGGAGTGTAGTGGAGCTGACGCTGAGATCATTTACTATTTGGTTATATCATCGCTAGTCTCAGTGAAATCTTCTGAATTCTACATGTCATGTGTGGTTTGGCGTCTCCTTACCAGCAACAGGTCCCAGGTTCAAACTAGTTAATTCCCTAAAAAACACGCTCAGAGCGTCGTTGCGCGAAAGTGGTAGGGAGACACGATGTAGAGCAAACAGACACCACAATGAATGTTTACATTGTGTGTGGCTACGTTTCTAAAGAACCGAATCTATTTCTCTCTGAGGTTGACTTCTACAAGTTTTCGATGCTTCCGTATATAATCTTAGTCGCTATATTCCAACCATGACTTATTAAACTAATGGTTCTGTAGTATTTACACCTGTTACTCCTGCCTTCTTAGGAAATGAGATTATTACATTCTTCTTTAAGTGTGGACTATTTCGGCAGTCATATGTCACACTAAGTGGAATAGTTCTGTCGTGGCTTGCCCAAGAACTCAATGATTTTGATGGAATTTCGTCTCCTACGCAGGACTGTAGAGGAGTATATCAAAAATTTGTTTAAGCGGTACCGCAGTACGTTATCTCCATCCCATCTCTTACCTTCCTGTGAAATATTGATAGCATGTTTATAATCACTTCAGCATACAGCTGCTTACGTTGGAACATAATCCTCGGTAACGCCTTTGTGGTCCAAACTCCCATCATGTGGCTGCCTTTGTTAATCCCAAATAAAAGCCGAAAAATAAATACGATATTGCAGTGCTTGTATTGTTAAGAAGAACGAAGCAGTAGCGTATTTATCCAACGACAGCAGACAGGAACTTTTGTATTGAAGTGGAGAGGAGTTATGTAATGTGTGCACGAGCGCAGGTTGTAGCGGACGACGACACATGGAAGTTTGTTTCTGGCCGTGAGTCGTGCATGGATAGCGAAAGTGGTTAAGTGATGGAGTGTGTGAGGCGGGAGATCTGGGTTCGAGTTCCAACCTGGAAAAAAAATTTCACTATCGCGATTCACTTACAGTTGTCCGCATTCGCAACTGCGAATACATTTCATGTGTTCTAGAAAATTAGAAAAAGTAAACCTTTTGAGGAAGACTTTAGCTTACTTTACCTATTTACAGAACTAGCTGGTGCACAGGAAGACAGCTGATGGGACTTGTAGCTAACGTAGCTGGTGTTTAGTGAAGTAGGAAAGGAACGCTTTGGTCGATGTGTGGTAAGATGGCTAAGCAGGGCAGAGAATCTGGTGTTGTGGTTTTTAAAGCAGACAAGGACTTCATGTCCAGATAAGTTTACATGCTTTATTTTTTGACTTTGTGTGACTTAAGGTGTGTGTGTGTGTGTGTGTGTGTGTGTGAGAGAGAGAGAGAGAGAGAGAGAGAGAGAGAGAGAGAGAGAGAGAGAGAGAGTTCCGTGACTTTAGGTGTGTGTACGTGTGTGTGATTTTTTAAATTTTACTCATTTAATTTCATTTATTTAATTTTATTTACTTCATTAACAGTACAGAGTAACCCACCACCTTGTAATGTAAGGTGGGTCGGACGTTTCTGAATCCAACGGCAAAGACTTCTAATTGTTACAGTCTTATTGGTATACAGTTGTTAATGCTTATTTATAAATATATATATATATATATATATATATATATATATATATATATATATATATGATGGGACTTTCACTCCCAAAACGTATTTCTGAGGATTATATTATCTCACTAGGGGTAAGATAGATACTGCCTACAGGAAAATTAAAGAGACTTTTGGAGATAAGGGAACCACTTGTATGAACATCAAGAGCTCAGATGGAAACCCAGTTCTAAGCAAAGAAGGGAAAGCAGAAAGGTGGAAGGAGTATATAGAGGGTTTATACAAGGGTGATGCACTTGAGGACAATATTATGGAAATGGAAGAGGATGTGATTGAAGATGAAATGGGAGATAGGATACTGCGTGAAGAGTTTGACAGAGCACTGAAAGACCTGAGTCGAAGCAGGGCTCCCAGAGTAGACAACATTCCATTGGAACTACTGACGGCCTTGGAAGAGCCAGTCCTGACAAAACTCTACTATCTGCTGAGCAAGGTGTATGAAACCGGTGAAATACCCTCTGACTTCAAGAAGAATATAATAATTTCAATCCCAAAGAAAGCAGCTGTTGACAGATGTGAAAATTACCGAACTATTAGTTTAATAAGTCACAGCTGCATAATACTTATCTTAGAAGAAAGATTCAGGAAAGGCAAACCTACGTTTCTAGCATTTGTAGACTTAGAGAAAGCTTTTGCCAATGTGGACTGGAATGCTCTCTTTCAAATTCTGAAGGTGGCAGGGGCAAAATACAGGGAGCGAAAGGCTATTTACAATTTGTACAGAAATCAGATGCCAGTTATAAAAGTCGAGGGACATGAAAGGGAAGCATTGGTTGAGAAGGGAGTGAGACAGGGTTGTAGCCTATCCCCGAAGTTATTCAATCTGTATATTGAGCAAGCAGTGAAGGAAACAAAAGAAAAATCCGGAGTAGGTATTAAAATCCATGGAGAAGAAATAAAAACTTTAAGGTTCGCCGATGACATTGTAATTTTGTCAGAGGCAGCAAAGGACTTGGAAGAGCAGTTGAACGGAACGGACAGTGTCTTGAAAGGAGGATATAAGATGAACATCAACAAAAGCAAAACGAGGATAATGGAATTTAGTCGAATGAAGTCGGGTGATGCTGAGGGAATTAGATTAGGAAACGAGACATTTAAAGTAGTAAAGGAGTTTTGCTGTTTGGGGAGCAAAGTAACCGATGATGGTCGAAGTGGAGAGGATATAAAATGTAGACTGGCAATGGCAAGGAAAGCGTTTCTGAAGAAGAGAAATTTGTTAACATCTAGTATAGATTTAAGTGCCAGGAAGACATTTCTGAAAGTATTTGTATGGAGTGTAGCCATGTATGGACGTGAAACGTGGACGATAAATAGTTTGGAAAAGAAGAAAATAGAAGCTTTCGAAATGTGGTGCTACAGAAGAATGCTGAAGATTAGATGGGTTGATCACATAACTAATGAGGAAGTATTGAGTAGAATTGGGGAGAAGAGGAGCTTGTGGCACAACTGGACCAGAAGAAGGGATGGGTTGGTAGGACATGTTCTGAGGCATCAAGGGATCACCAATTTAGTATTGGAGAACAGCGTGGAGGGTAAAAATCGTAGGGGGAGACCAAGAGATGAATACACTAAGCAGATTCAGAAGGATGTAGGTTGCAGTAGGTACTGGGAGATGATGAAGCTTGCACAGGATAGAGTAGCATGGAGAGCTGCATCAAACCAGTCTCATGACTGAAGACAACAACAACAACAACAACAACAACAACAACGTATTATTAACCCTCTAACGGTAAGGCTGAGGTTGGATCCGACCCCGGTGAGTGTTTTGTTTATAACTCCCCACTCACTTTTCTGAGAGCGCTGTGGTTCCAGCTACCCTACCAACCAGTCGTCCCGAGACCGTCGAGGAGGTGACGTCAGTCTGCTGTGTGACCTGCAGCTACCCCCTCTATCCGAAACCTACCGAACCCGCGCTCGGGTTGGATCCGACCCACCTTACTGTTTACGTCACACTTACTAGTTTCTTTTGTCGGGAGGATTCAACCCCATATTGATGTTTATATTACATCCAAGTTTTGTTTCCTCTTTTAGTATCTTACTAAAATGGCGCATCAACTCCTTAGAACTCCTGAGGAGATATACAACGAGGTTCTCCGACAGGAGGCTGAGTCAGAGGATGGCGACAATATCAATGCAGAAAACTGTTCAGAGACCACCTATTACATTATGTGTACAAAGAAATTTATTATTGAGAACTTTATACTTCGAAACTGCTGACACTGTAATTACTTTCTACAAGTAGTGAGAGATGTTTCTCATTTAGTTCCTATGTTTAGAAATTCTAAAGCATTCAGTTTCCTAGTTAATGACTGAATCTATTGATTTTTGCTGTGTTTTCTATAACTTTAAAGAGAATACTTCTATTAAGGTATTTTTTTGTAATCAGTTTCGCATTTTTTTCCAAAGTACTTTATACTCTTACTTATTGACTATAAAAATAGAAAACTTGATAACAAATATTATATCTGTTTAATTGATAGTAAAACTTTTTCCAATGATTCATTTTTATATTACCCCGAAAAATCGATATTTGGAGGGTGGGGTCTGATCCAACCCCACCTTACCGTTTATGTCGGGAAACTTCACCTTACCGTTAGAGGGTTAATATTAGTGGCTGTAAGCTAAACTAATAATAATGATCATTTTCACAACTGCTACCTCCGGTGCTCAAGATGGACAATGGTAGAATCAGTGCAATCCTTTGTATCAGTCTTTTATTGCTGAGAGTAGTGTACTTGTAACAACTGTGTAACAAGGTGTAATTGTTGCCGAGTTTTGTTTTCATGACTGGGGAGTAATACCTCTTGTGCCTTTTCCCAACGAGTACATTGTTTAAAACAGAGTGAAGTTCGGCCCTACACGGGCTAAAATTCATCCTGCCCTTGGCCGAGCCCCAATTTTAATTTTTCCTCTCACCCTCGCGCCACGGCTGATGGATGGTGTTTGTACTGCGGGCCTGCGGAGCTGTTAGGCGTCACGATCGTCAGCGCTAATTGACAAGTACGAATGGCTGGCGGCCGTGATGGAAAGCATCACCGGTGAGCCGCTGTCTGCAGGCAGAGTGCTCTGAGAACTGAGTGCTGAATTCAGGTGCCAAAACGTGTGGTTAGCGGCCGCTCACTCATACAGAATACACGGGCTTCAGTGTAATCTGTAATCGCTCCGTTTCTGCGTTTATTCGAGTTTGTCCTGTGGAGGCATGGGATGTGATACAGATTCAGCAACAGCTCAGTCGGTAGGGGGCACATAATTTAATATAATTATTCGATGAAGATACATTTACAACCCAGTTGCAAAGGAAGGGAAGGAAGAAAGGAAGAATGGGCTGAACGCTCGGTCGACATTGAGGTCATTAGAGACGGAGCACAAGCTCAGATTGTGTCAAGGATGGGGATGAAAGCCTCTGTGCCCATCAGAGGAACCATCGCGGCATTTGCCTGGAGTAATTTACGGGGATCACGGAAAACCTAAATCTGGACAGCCGGATGAGGGTCTGAGCCGTCGTCTTCCAGTATGTGAGTACAATGTTCTAACCAGCGCGCCGCCTCGTTCCGTAAACTGCATGATAAGTTTTTATTCAGAAAGTAAGATGATAATTAATACATCGTAAGAACCCCATAACTATTTTCTTTGTTTACGATAACCTTGGACGCTGAAGAACTGAATTAAGATTTATGCTGTGGCCAGGAATCAAATCCGGGTCTTCTTGCTTACTACGGAGACATGCTGACCATTACACCACTACAGCATTGTGGTCAACATAGGTCGACGAACTACCCAAGTCATATACCCTCCTCAACCCAAACTGCAATACTCATCTCCCCTTATATTTTCACTATTACCAGGGCTCTCCGACAATGGAATAGCACCCCAGCATTGGATGTAATGGGGAAGTGCTGTACTACATGTGATCGTATAGATCTTAAATTAAATTTTTCCTGAAACATTAAGTCTCCAATTTATCTATGATAATGTTGGAAGCTGAAGAAGTGAATTAAAATTCGTGCTGCGGCCTGGCCTCGCTTATTAGGCGGATATGCTGACTATTACACCATCACAGCATTATGGCCAACATATTTAATTTAACAGTAGTTCTGTCACAGACCAATGTATTACAAAATTGCATATCTGAGACTGACACAGCGGCAAGAGTCATGATATATTAATATATAATAAATGTATTCACAGTTTTAGTTTTTCTTCTTCTTCTTCTTCTCCAGGCCACAAGTGGCCCATCGGTACCGTTCGACCGCCGTGTCATCCTCAGATGAGGATGTGGATAGGAGGGGCGTGTGGTCAGCACACCGCTCTCCCGGTCATTGCAACGATTTTATGTGACTGGAGGCGCTACTATTCGGTCGAGTAGCTCCTCAATTGGCATCACGAAGCTGAATGCACCCCGATAAATGGCAACGGTGAATAACGGCCCGGATGGTCACCCATCTAAGTGCCGGCCACGCCCGACTGCGCTTAACTTCAGTGATCTGACGGGAGGCAGTGTATCCATTGCGACAAGACGGTTGCCGATATCGCAGTAATGTTATCAACCGGTTTCGGCTTATCTACCAGCCATCTTCGGAATTTTTTGGCCCTCTATGGCTCGTGCTGGCGGCTCCTGAGATTTTTTGTGATAAGCCGAAATCAGTTAATAAAGAAATATTTTTGTGATCCCGACTGTTCATTTTTAAATATAGAATCAGATTGCTGCTCTTTGTGGACTATGTCGTTAAAACAATACTGCTGAATTGTGTTTTGGTCATGACACTAAATTATTTTAAAATCAATATTATTACTATTTCGTTAGACTGCAACACTTATTTACATAAGTTGACAATACTTGTATTTCTTTTTTTCAAATACTAACATTAATTAGTGACACAATGTGGTATATAACTGCTTGTGAAACGAAAGTATGAACATCATTTTTCCCCACACATCCCACCCACTAGATACATACTTCGTACCTTGTATCTACGACAGTAAAATTGAGACGTATAGGTCACATAACCTTAGATATCTAATGAAAATACCTTTTCCGACTTGTATCCATTCTCCACAATACAACATAAACAGCTTCTTTATTCCGCGTAAAAATAAACGAACGAATGGACAGCACAACACAACAGTAACTACGTAATGGCTGCTAAGATTGACTCTGTAAAATATTGGACTGTCTGAGAATTGGGACTTTTTACGGGTGCTGATGACCGCGCAGTTGAGCGCCCCACAAATCGAACATCACCTTAACTGCAGAATGAGATTTTCACTCCGCAGCGGAGTGTTCGCTGATATGTAAACTTCCTGCCACCTTAAAACTGTGTGACGGACCCAGACTCGTACTCGGGACCTTTGCCTTTCCTGTACAGCGAGAATCTTATTCTGGAAACATCCCCCAGGTTGTGGCTAAGCCATGCCTCCGCAATATCCTTTCTTCCGGGAGTGTTCGTTCTGCAAGCTTCGCATAAGAGCTTCTGTGAAGTTTGGAAGGTAGGAGACGACGTACAGAACTGAAGCTGGGAGGATGGGTCGTGAGTCTTGCTTGGGTAGCTCGGTTGGTAGAGCACTTGACAGCGAAAGCCAAAGGACCCGACTTCGAGTCTCTGTCCAGCAAACAGTTTTAATCTGACAGGAAGATTCACCACCTTAACCGTTTCCAGAATGATAATTTTCAGACATCGAACCATAACATTCTGTCCTTTGTCAGAATCGCTTATGTCGGTGTTCACACCATTTGCGACATGTATCTTCGGTAGAATGACTCCACATTAGTCTCTGCTGTGCTTATGACAAAACTTTCCTTACAGCATCATGGAACCGCACTCCACCAGGCGGTATTCAGTTTCGCAGTGGACAATGGTCTTAACTTTGTGCCTCATAGGTGCTGATGCACTTGTATTTCGTTCTCGTAACCTATTTGAAAGTGAAGTTATAATGAAATCTAGACCTTTCGCTGCGTACAGGCGTTGATATATATCAACGGGGACAATTGAAAAATGTGTTCCCCGACTGGGACTCAAACCCAGGACCTCCTCCTTCAATGGTAGACGCTCTATCCGAGTGGGACACCGAGTACACAGACGACAGTGTGACTGCAGGGACTTATCTCTGGCACGATCCCTTTCAGACCCATACTTCCCAACCTTCTGTCAACACACTGTTAGTCACTGGGATTGAAGTGGTTGTCCAGACACTAATGGATGACACGTTAACTGAACTTGCAGGCAGCAGAGCAAATGCTCAGATATTTAACTCCTTCTTCTTTGGCCTTTTTCCGTTATCGACACGGTATCGGCCTTTAATCTGGAACTGACATGTCAGTTGTGTAGGACGGCCGAATTACCTTCATTTCTCTAGAAATGCTTATCTCAGGTCTGAAAATTTCCCTTACAAAGGGAAATACATTTGTGACGTACCAGCTTAATTCTCACACAATTGAAAAGATTAGACATATACCGCGGTTGCATAAAAATATGGAGACACCACGAAAAATTAACGATTGAGCATAAATACAGATACTAACCAAGTCTGCAGATGGCGCTGTTGTATTTGACCATGAACGGTACACGTTTCGTGTCCTCAGTACGTTGCAAGTGTCATTCGTGGTCTGAACACCTACATGTGCAATTGTGAGTGCATTATGTCGGAGCTAAATGATTTCTAACGTCCATAAATTTTTAGAGCTCGTGTAATGGGTGCTTCCGAAACCACGGGAGCCGGAGTGTTTGAAATTTGGAGACGCTCTTCATCGAAGATTTATACCACACACGGGGGAAGTGGAGATATCGTCCGCTATGGCACAATGCGGGCGAAAGTGTGCACAGAGTGGTCGTCACTTGTCTTCAAATTTATCAAATGGTTACATCTGTAAATAAAAGTAATGACAATGAATGAGAGATGCGTAACCAAAAATAGTGACAAACAATAAATTGCACAGGTAAACTCGTTTAGATGTCTTGAACAGACATATTAATTTACAAAGCTAATTCAGCTATACTTCTAATGTGAAAAAAGATATTGCTATAAATGGTTGTGCATAAAGAAACCTTAGTAGCACTATTAGGAAGGAAATAACACTAAGACAACACAACGTTATGGCTAAGTCTGCTATCATTTATCGTAGTGAAAACTGGATCCTATGGATAGCAAATGAACGGAGAACTGATGCAGCTGAGATGACGATTCTCATGTCACTTCGTGGACTAACGGTAGGAGACAGAGTGCGAAGTGAAGATACATAAAACAACAACGCCTGAGTGCCTCCCATGGCAAGACTACAGTTGAAGCTAATTGGGAAACCGGGTACAGGACGACCAATTAACAACTGGAGACAAGTTTTATTAAGTGCCCTAGATTTGTGAAGGGGCCAAAACACTCTCCTTGAAATGGAAGGAGGAGGAGAAGAAGAAGGAATTCCAATATGTGCAAGCTTTAGAAGAACAGTATTCCATTAGGACGCCCGGCGAGTGCCCCTGACGAGTATGCAGCCCACAAAGCCGTGGTGCGTTGCAGAGTTGCCGTGACCGTGCGCCTGTTGCTCCACTTGTTGCTCGCCGCAGACTACTCGCGACGGATGCACTCAGGCGCCGCCGTGCAGGCGGTCCGCCATGTTGGCGTCCCTAGGCGCCACGACGCCAGCCCTGGATGGGTGTGGCGACCGAACGAGATCGATCACGCCCGACAGCTGGCGGCCCGGGCGGCGAGCTCTCACAATCACCGGAAGCTTGGGGGCTTGTTTAGCTCCGCCACAATAGACGTCTATCTTCGAAAATAGCCACGAATGCAATACTGCCCTCGTGCGGAATTTGTTAAAAATATATCGGTACTTTCCTAGTACTGCGTACGGATAACCGTGGCATACTAGGCACCATCCAGGTGGGCACTGAAGAGTTTGCTACTGACTAAACTCTTCACCTCACTTTGTCAGGCTCCTAAAATTTTTAAATAAATTATTACGAACTATAAATTACCTGAAACTATTCATCAAGGTGGTGGGATGGGGTGACCTTCGATTTTCATGATATTTGCAGAATTAGAGAATCAGTACCTGGACACCAATTTAAAAAACAAGTACGACGAAGTTCTTGAAAAACTCAATAAAATAGCCCGCGGAGAAAAAAAATTAGAGACCTTTTAAGTAAAGAAAAACTGTAGAATATTTAAGAAGTCGCTTTTGTCCCCCCAAAAACTCCTTGATTCGAATTTGACTAGTATAATTTTTCATTTTTTTACTTTCTAGATCCTGTTTTTACTATCAAATTGAAGGTTTAAGCAACAGATATTGAAAGGTAATTTTTAAATTAAAATCAAATATTTAATTTATAATTACTAATCACATGTAAATGAGAGTACTCAAAGTAAGTTGAAATTTGGTTTAATAATGCATAATATGAAATACAAAATCAAGTCCTTTTTATGTATGGACTCAACAGTGCTGTTGATGAAAACAATTTGTGACTCCTTACTGATGGCACTGAACAGCACGGTAAACAGTTGTTGCTGAGTGACTGTAGGAAGTTAAAGAATGATTTGGACAGAACTTCTCTGCTGTGTGAAGAATGGAGGCTTGCTCTAAATGCAGGAAAATGTAGTGTAATGCAAATGAGTGGCAGTAACAATCCTGTAATGTTCGAATACAGTATTAGTAGTGTGTTGCTTGACACAGCCACGTTTATTAAATATCTAGTCGTAACTTTGCAAAAGGACATGAAATGGAATGAGCACGTGAGGTCAGTTGACGATAAGAGCGAAAGGCCACTTCACTGCAGACCTCATATAGAAAACTAATGCAACCCATTCTTGACTACTGCTCCAGAGTTTGCGACTCAAATGGGAATCCTGTGAGCCATAGTTCTTTTAGCGAAATTTTATTGTGAAAGTTTACAGAATGGGCATTTGCCGCTGGTTTGCCTACCTTCAGGCAATAGAGCAGCTGCTGGGGTGTAATGGTGATGAATTTTCTGAAAGTTACATTCGTAACATGCTCAACAAAGTTGCATGGTTGTCATCCAAGGTGTGGCCGAATTGGGAGATTCAGAGGGAACCTTTACCGTTTTATTCACCCATATGTTAATGTTACACTCCTGTGTGATCACGTCACAGGAGGGCAGGAAACAGGAAGTTTAAAAAAGTGTAACTACCCTCTGCTGCTTCGGAAGTCGTTCAAATTTCTGCGAATGGTTTTGTGCGATCCCCAGCAGTTCCAACCTACACACGAAACCAAAAATGTCGGTCGCTGTGCACTCCCAGAGGAAGCGACCGAGGTCTGTGTGAATGCAACCCCACAATATTCTTACAGAAGGGTTTCAAGGTCTCAGGGTGACAGCAGCGTCAAAGACTGTGAGGAACATCTTGCTGTTGCTCATAGCACTGCCAAGTGTCGCTATTGACTGCGAAGAGTGTGGGAATCAAGGGTCCAGGGAAATGAATTGTCTCACTGGCACCATTTATGCCACTCCCTGAGACCTTTTGGTGTCAATTCTGTGTGTTGGTGTGTCTGAAATATAATTGTTGGCCACTCATAAGAAAACGGGTGATTCCAACACTGGATGTCACGGATCTGACCTTCATGGCAGACACATCAAAAGAAGGGGTGATATGTGGGTACGAGGAACTCTGAGGACTTTCTCATCGTGTGACACGTCAACGGTAGCGTTGTGAAGAAATGTTGTGAAATTTGATGCCAATGTGGCATCATTAAAGCACTGAACATCCAAGCTGTGGCCTTTTTTTTTCCTCATGCGTCTACACCTTGCAGTTTGATTCACTGTCGAGCCTAAAGGTGACTTCGCAGGGCGGTAGACTTTTGCACCATCACACAGCAAAGCTATTGGCACCGTGAGCAAAATTTAAAAACTTATGCTTCGCAATGGGAGGCAGTTATGGGGTTTCGAAAAGGTAATCCTTTAATTCTGCTGCACAGTGTATTTAGCAGTGAGACTCGGCATCACACCCAGGAAGTATTTGTGTAAACTGACTGTGCTGACAAAAGCATACACTTGTGTGACAAATATATTACGAGCACCTCCACCGCAAAACTGAGTAGCCCTTACTGGCGACACGCGACGGGGAAAGGAGAGCATGTAAGTGATGCAGAGACGGATGAAGAGTATTTATAGCGACGTTACGGACCAGAATTGGGGACATCTTCTGACGTAAACGACTATCACGAAGGGCAAGTTGCTATGGCCGAGCACCTGAGAACTAGCGTCTCGGAAACGGCGAAGCTGGTCGGCTGGTCTCGAGGTACTGTCCTGAGCACCAATGGAATGTGGTTGAAGGTAGATGAGGCCACAAGTAGGAGGCAAGGTGTTGGACGTCGGCGCCTCATCACGGAATGTCGAAGTCAGACGATTGCCAGCTCTGTAAAGCTAGATGCATGGCCATCTGTGGAACTTCACACGACATGCACAGCCTTTTCCGAGTACACATTGTTCAATGTAAAATTATGCGGCACACAATCCCTAAGTGTTCCCCATCATCATTTACAAGAGTCATTCAATAAGTAATGCAATACTTTTTTCCTGACAGCTGGTTGGTTTTATTTAGGATTCCAGCACGCAATACTATAGCCGACTCTGTTAGATACAAACTACCCTGTTTTTCACCATGGTTCTATTTATGATTGGCAACGGCCTTGCATCTGTGGATACACCGTCAGATGACCGAAGTTAAGCGCTGTCGGGCATGGCCGGCACTTGGATGGGTGACCATCTGGGCGACCATTCGCTGTTGCTATTTTTTGGGGTGCACTCAGCCTCGTGATGTCAATTTAGGAGCTACTCGACTGAGTAGTTGCGGCTCTGGTCAAAGGAAACCATCATAGCGACCGGGAGAGAGGAGTGCTGATGACTCGCCCCTCCTATCCCCATCCACAACTGAGGGTGACACTGCAGTCCGATGGTCCCAATGGGCCACTTGTGGCATGAAGACGGAGTGCTGTTTTTTTATTTAGGATTCCAGCACTCAATACAATAGCCGACTCTCTTGGCTACCCATTTTTCACCATAATCTGCTTTCAGTGCAATGACCTTACACCACCTTACTGGCATGGCCTGTATGCCCACATGGTACTAATCTATTGGTCGACGTCGGAGCCAACATCTTGATGAATCAATAACCTTCTCATCATCGGCCTACTGTTTCCTGTAGAGTACATCCTTCATTGGGCCAAACTGATACAAATAGGAAGGTGGGAGATCCGGACTGTGGGTGGACAACGAAGAACAGTCCACTGATGTCTTACGAGGTCCACTGGGGTGCGCAGACTTGCGTGAGGCCTTGTTGTCATGGAGTAGGAGAAGTCGGCTTGCATTTCTGCGGAGGCAAAGGCACTGCAGTTGTTTCTTGATTCTTCAGAGGGTAGCACAATAGACTTCACAGAATAAAACTTTCAGTGCCCCAGAAGACATTCGCCATGATTTGATGGGCTGAAGGTGCGATTTTAAAATTGTTCTTCAGAAGGGAGGTGGACTACCATTTTGTATCCAGTTCGAAGTTATGAACCAATTTTTCACCGCGTCTGACGATGTTCGAAAAAAATTGTCACAATCAGTCTCGTAACGCGCAAGGAATTGCGCACAGTTGGTCCTTTGTTGCTCTTTACGGTCGTCTATTAGCAGGCGAGGAAACCACCGGGCAGAAACCTTTGAGTAACCTAAGTGGTGGACAGATGTGTCAACACTACCAACACAGGCCTCTAGTTGAGCAGCAAGGTGTCTGATTAAGATACGTTGTTCACGTCGAGTGAGAGTGTCCGCACGCTCCAACGCCGCAGGACTCACAGCGGTTTGTGGCTGGCTGATACACGGGAGACATGATAGGTATGCGTGACCTTGTTGCGACGATGACAGTCTCTTTGGCCAACTACTCAGCTTGATTTTGTTCACCACCAGGTCTCCATAGACATTCTGCAAGCGCTTATGAATAGCTTGTGATGCCCTGATTCTCCGCCAAAAGAAAGTCAACTGCAATTTTGAAGCCAAAGTATAGCGCGGCCACCTACCAGAGTTTCATGAAACTATAAGGGCTGAAGCAGCAGTATTCCACTATGTCCCACAACAAAATCCGTACTTTTTTAATTGAAATCGACAGAGAAATAATATTATGCGTTACATTACCTACTAAACGCCTGTCGTACACTCTCTCTGGGCATCATCGACAATCAACTGTGGATCGGTGCAAAAGTGCCGTGTGGTCGGATGACTCCCGTTTCATCACCTAGTGGACTCAAACATCTGCGAGAAAGATGCAATGCCCGACGGACGCCAATAACTTAGAGAAGATGCACCTCGGCTTCCGTGGGACTCGTCGTAGACATCGAAAGCAACAGAACAGCTGTGGACTACCTGAACATTATTGAGGACCACGCCTCATGGGCCCATCACACAAATGCTTAAAGTGTTACTTTGGCTCATCATTGTACGGCTTACAATATTGATTCAGTCCGAAATTTTCAGAGACGGCAGCTTACAGAGCGTAGATTGATGTTCAGATATGTTGGTGTAATCCCATGTAAGAAAGTGGTACGTTTATTCAGTAGTACGCTCTCTCATCGAGTGATTTCAGTTTTTAGTGTTGCGTGTCTCAATCTATAAACACAGAGCCCTTATAGGAACGCTTTGTCGTCCACCTTTTCGTCTACGCCTCGTGATGACTGGGTGTTGTGTGCTGTCATAAGGTTAGTTAGGTTTAAGTAGTTCTAAGCTGTTAAGTCCATTTTTTCTATTCATTCAAAATATACGACCATTTATGTCACATAATTTTGATACTCGAAAATTCACTCATCAAAACCTGTAGGTTACTTCCCGTTGATCTAGAATCATGACATGTGGCAAGAAGCAAGCTTCCACAGTAGAACTGAAGAGAAAAATGCGAAATCGTTAATTTGTAATTATAGCACGGAAAAAATTTTCTTTTCTGCTACGTTATCCGACTTCTGGCTTAAAATCAAAACATTATCGAAAGTCTTTGAATCCCTGGGACCGATATCTTGCCAGCATAAATGTTAATAAAAGAGAAAAACAGTTAATATCCACAATTCCCACCACGGACAAAGCGTCTATAGAAACATTTAAGGTAACGCCACCCTTGTTGTGCAGGCCCTACTCACACCTGGTTAGTTTTCCTGAAGAAGAAAGCTTTCAGTTCCGAAACTATAAACAGTGGTGTTCCTCAGGGTTCAGTACTAGCACCCATTCTGTTAGATTATTATGTTCATGACATTCCAGCAACAACCTCCAATAAAATGCAGTCGGTGGATATCTTGGCAGTTATATGTCAGAACGCAGATATCAACACCGTCAAAGTACTCTCTCGTGTGATATAACCATGCTGAATGAGTGCTTTTGAAAATGCATACCCCAGCTAAACCCAAGTAAAAAGAAAGGTCACTGCGTTTCATCTCCATGTTAAGGAGGCATGCAGGATGTTACATAACTCATTTTATACCGTTGAAATTTCCCGTAACCACTTCCCTAAATATCATGGTGGAACCTACAAGAATTAAGCAGCACAGCATGAACCCATCAAACAAATTTGGCTGAAGAGGAATCGTACTCTATAGAGCCCCGCAACTTCACTTGACTACACTGCTACTGAATACTCGTATTGTGCCCTCGATTGGATAAACGCGCACACACAGCAAAGACAGACTTACTGGGGTTGGAGAAGAAATGGTAACATGAAGTGAACACTTGCTTGAATATACATGCAGATTCTAACAAATCCTGCAGGGTTACGCTGTTAAATTTGAGCACGAACGGCACCTTTGAAACCTCCTCAATACGTTACAAGTGTCGATCATGGTCTTAACGATGTCTGGTTTGTGGGGCGCTCAACTGTGCGGTCATCAGCGCCCATAGATTTTACATAGTTTAATTTTTACACGGTCCAATTTAAACACTTTCACGAATGATGATGATGATGAAATGATGCGGACAAAACCAACAGGGGACTGATGACCTCAGAAGTCAAGTCCCATAGTGCTCAGTGCTGTTTGAGCCAAAACCAACACCCAGTACTCATGCAAAGTTCTCAAACCGGCACAGAATCGAATTCGGGACCCCGTGACCCAGAGGCAGCAACGCTAGCCACTAGACCACGAGCTGTGGACGTTGGTCAGAACGGAGTACTGTGTACTTGCGAGGGAATTAATGTCGGTGCTGAGTTCATTCGAACGAGGTCAAATTATTGGTGCTCCTATGGTAGTCGCTTCTTTAACCAAGGGAGCCGAAGTGTCTGATGTTTCAAGAGACACTGCATCTAAGATTTATACTGCATGCAGCGGAAGCGGAAAAACATCATTCGTTACGTCACAATGTGGAAGAGATAGTGGGTTAAGAGATTGTGGGTTGAGTGATCGTGATGGATGGTCATTGAAGATAACTGTTACGAGGAGGACGACAGCTGCAAAATTCACTGCAAAACTGAATATTACAGTCACGACACCTGTCTGCACCCAAACGACACAAAGGGATCTTCACAAGCTGGGAATTGTATGGTGATATGGAGTTCCATGGTCACCCATCAGTGATTCAAATGCCCACAGCAGGAAAACATGGTGCTGAAGCCATAAAACCTGGATTATGTGGTAATGGAAGAACATGATTTCGCCGAGCGAATCTTGTTTCAGACTGTTTTCAGCTTCTGGACGGATTTATGTCCCAAGAGTGAAACATGGTGGTAGTTCGATGGTATTCCATGGGAACCTAGGTGACGATTTCGGCTGATCAGTTTCATCATGTGGCACAATGTTTGTTCCCGTGTTCTCACTGTTCGCGTCGTCCAGGACTGGCTCTTTGAAAATGAGGACGAATTCTCGGAATATTTTTGTGCCTTTAACGTCTGAATGGGAAAGAAGGGTACGTGACAGCTATCCACTTTCATCATCGTTGGACGAACGTGTCACTGCTTTGCAGGGTTAGTGGTATCAGATTCTCACGAAAACCATAAAAGGCCTGTGTTTATCCATTCCGCGACCGTTGGAATCTGCTTTGTGTTACAACGGTTTTCCTATACAGTATTCGGCGCGGTAAGGTATTGTCTCTGTAGTGTTCCATATTTTTTGTGGATCCCCATGGAGTCGTAGTTGCTGCCACAGGTAGTGGCTGTGTGCACTGCGTTTCAAACACAAATCACCTACAAATATAATAATTCTTTCTACAGTACTGTCTGCCTACAGTAAGTATTGTTTTGGTTAGATAACGGTCCTAACGTTTCAGCTTTCATAACCTGCGGTGTATTTATAGCTGTCTCAGAGTATTCACAGTTCACAGTTACTGAGGACACGGTGTGGATCGAACAGTGCGACGCAATTCGCTGCCACCCCACTGCGGTTTCTGCGGCCCATAAATCGTGCCCTGTGGAGTCCGCTATCGACTGTCGCTCAGGCGTGCAGCCCTCCAATGCGACGTGCGAAACATCATACAGGAATTGCTCAGGGCTAATCCCCCAGAGCTACATTTATCCCCGAATGTTCAACAACGATTTGCAGAAGTGGGTGACACTCGGACTACATGTTACTGATACAGTTACAGAAACTACCAGATTACATGTCTTTCAAACACAAATGTAATCCCGTCAACATCCGTGATAAACAGTGTAGAGGAGAAATTTATTGCCTTTTGTAATTGCTGGTAATAAACTTGTGGGTGTGGTGAAGGACAGCTAAGGTAAACAAGTGATCAGCAGGGTCACTTCCCTTGCAGAAGTAACAAAGAGACTGTCATAAGTGATAGGCTGCCTGTGTGTGATTTCTCTGCAATGGAAGAGGCACAATCTCAAAGACACAGGAGAGGTAGAAAATCACACATGCAAACATTACAGAATATAGTCATGCAAATTAATGCGCAAATTCACTTGGAAATGCGAATAGATTACCAAAACTCATTGTGATAAGCATCAAAATATAAGTTAAGGATGCAGTTCTCATTTTTAAAATCAAGAATGACACAATTGTGGGCTTCCCTCAAAAAGCCCAATATTATGAACGAAATTAAATTAAAAGAGATTCTTGTTGTTGTGGTCTTCTATCTGTACACTGGTTTGATGCAGCTCGCCAGACAGGTGTACCCTTTGTAAGCTTCTTCATCTGTGCAAAACTGCTGCAACCAACTTCTATTTTTGTAGAATTTTTATCGCCCTCACTTGCCTCCATTGCCTACTTGCCTGTTCTTCGATGCCTCAAAATGTGTAATACAATTCTAGTCGAACCCCCTTGATTATTTATTCGATCGATCCATCTGATCTTGAGCATTCTTCTGTAAAAATTTCAAACGCTTCTATTCTCTTCTTGCCTTGACTGACAATTGTTCAGGTTCCACATGCGTATAGTGCGAGATTTGAGGCAAATACCACCAGAAAAAGTTTGCAATACCTCTACTTTAATTTCTGCCGCAACGTAAAAAATTCTTATCGATACATGATATCAAGTATATTTTACTACAGACAATAATGTACAGCAAATATTTACACTATTCTCGGTGTGTTCATATGTCTCTCTATTTTCAGAGATGGAGACGACACCAAATAAATTTTCTGTCCCATCATTAGTAGCAGAAAAACACTTTTGATAATGAGCTCTGCTATTATCTGAGATCTACCACATAATATATATACAGAGTGGTCCATTGATCGTGACCAGGCCAATTATCTCACGAAATTAGCGTCAAACGAAAAACCTACAAAGAACGAAACTCGTTTAGCTTGAAGGGGGAAACCAGTCGGCACTATGGTTGGCCCGCTAGATGGCGCTGAAATAGGTCAAACGGATATCAACTGCGTTTTTTTAAAATAGGAACCCCCATTTTTGTCACGTATTCAAGTAGGGTGCTTGGCAATTACAGGACGTGCTTGGATCAAGGAACAGTCGGAATTTTAGTTGTAAATTGTTGTAGTTGCGCTGGAAAAGTCCCTGAGCTTCAAGCGCTAATAGAAAGCACAGAAGCTGATATCGTTATACGTACAGAAAGCTGGCTAAAGCCTGAAATAAGTTCTGCAGAAATTTTTACGAAGTCTCAGACGGTGTTCAGGAAAGATAGATTAGGCAGAATTGGTGGTGGAGTGTTTGTGTCTGTCAGTAGTGGTTTATCTTGTAGTGAAGTCGAAGTAGATACTCCGTGCGAATTGGTGTGGGTGGAGGTTATACTTAACAGCCGAATTAAGTTAATAATTGGCTCCTTCTACCGACCCCCAGACTCCGATGATACAGTTGCGGAACAGTTCAGAGAAAAATACCCCACTCATACGGTTATAGTTGGTGGGGACTTCAACCTACCCTCGGTATGTTGGCAAAAATACTTGTTCAAAACCGGTGGTAGGCAGAAAACGTCTTCCGAGATTGTCCTAAATGCTTTCTCCGAAAATTATTTCGAGCAGTTAGTCCACGAACCCACGCGAATTGTAAATGGTTGCGAAAACACACTTGACCTCTTAGCCACAAACAATCCAGAGCTAATAGAGAGCATCATGACTGATACAGGGATTAGTGATCACAAGGTCATTGTAGCTAGGCTCAATACCATTTCTTCCAAATCCATCAGAAACAAACGCAAAATAATTCTATTTAAAAAAGCGGATAAAGTGCCACTAGAAGCCTTCCTAAAAGACAATTTCCATTCCTTCCGAACTGACTATGCGAATGTAGACGAGATGTGGCTCAAATTCAAAGATATAGTAGCAACAGCAATTGAGATATTCATACCTCATAAATTGGTAAGAGATGGAACGGATCCCCCGTGGTACACAAAAAAGGTCCGAACGCTGTTGCAGAGGCAACGGAAAAAGCATGCGAAGTTCAGAAGAACGCGAAATCCTGAAGATGGGCTAAAATTTACAGACGCGCGAAATTTGGCACGTACTTCGATGCGAGATGCCTTTAATAGGTTCCACAACGAAACATTGTGTCGAAATTTGGTAGGAAATCCGAAGAAATTCTGGTCGTATGTAAAGTACACAAGCGGCAAGACGCAGTCAATACCTTCGCTGCGCAGTGCCGATGGTACTGTTACCGACGACTGTGCCGCTAAAGCGGAGTTATTGAACGCAGTTTTCCGAAATTCCTTCACCAGGGAAGACGAACGGAATATTCCAGAATTTGAAACACGAACATCTGCTAGCATGAGTTTCTTAGAAGTAGATACCTTAGGGGTTGCGAAGCAACTCAAATCGCTTGATACGGGCAAGTCTTCCGGTCCAGATTGTATACCGATTAGGTTCCTTTCAGATTACGCTGATACTATAGCTCCCTACTTAGCACTCATATACAACCGCTCGCTCACCGATAGATCTGTACCTACAGATTGGAAAATTGCGCAGGTCGCACCAGTGTTCAAGAAGGGTAGTAGGAGTAATCCATTTAACTACAGACCTATATCATTGACGTCGGTTTGCAGTAGGGTTTTGGAGCATATACTGTATTCAAACATTATGAATCACCTCGAAGGGAACGATCTATTGACACGTAATCAGCATGGCTTCAGAAAACATCGCTCTTGTGCACCGCAGCTAGCTCTTTATTCGCACGAAGTAATGGCCGCTATCGACAGGGGATCTCAAATTGATTCCGTATTTCTAGATTTCCGGAAAGCTTTTGACACCGTTCCTCACAAGCGACTTCTAATCAAGCTGCGGAGCTATGGGGTATCGTCTCAGTTGTGCGACTGGATTCGTGATTTCCTGTCAGGAAGGTCGCAGTTCGTAGTAATAGACGGCAAATCATCGAGTAAAACTGAAGTGATATCAGGTGTTCCCCAGGGAAGCGTCCTGGGACCTCTACTGTTCCTGATCTATATAAATGACCTGGGTGACAATCTGAGCAGTTCTCTTAGACTGTTCGCAGATGATGCTGTAATTTACCGTCTAGTAAGGTCATCCGAAGACCAGTATCAGCTGCAAAGCGACTTAGAAAAGATTGCTGTATGGTGTGTCAGGTGGCAGTTGACGCTAAATAACGAAAAGTGTGAGATGATCCACATGAGTTCCAAAAGAAATCCGTTGGAATTCGATTACTCGATAAGTAGTACAATTCTCAAGCCTGTCAATTCAACTAAGTACCTGGGTGTTAAAATTACGAACAACTTCAGTTGGAAGGACCACATAGATAATATTGTCGGGAAGGCGAGCCAAAGGTTGCGTTTCATTGGCAGGACACTTAGAAGATGCAACAAGTCCACTAAAGAGACAGCTTACACTACACTCGTTCGTCCTCTGTTAGAATGTTGCTGCGCGGTGTGGGATCCTTACCAGGTGGGATTGACGGAGGACATCGAGAGGGTGCAAAGAAGGGCAGCTCGTTTTGTATTATCGCGTTATAGGGGAGAGAGTGTGGCAGATATGATACACGAGTTGGGATGGAAGTCATTACAGCATAGACGTTTTTCGTCGCGGCGAGACCTTTTTACGAAATTTCAGTCACCAACTTTCTCTTCCGAATGCGAAAATATTTTGTTGAGCCCAACCTACATAGGTAGGAATGATCATCAAAATAAAATAAGAGAAATCAGAGCTCGAACAGAAAGGTTTAGGTGTTCGTTTTTCCCGCTCGCTGTTCGGGAGTGGAATAGTAGAGAGATAGTATGATTGTGGTTCGATGAACCCTCTGCCAAGCACTTAAATGTGAATTGCAGAGTAGTCATGTAGATGTAGTATGTAAGGAAATATTAATGTTTCAATTAGACCACTATTTCGCTTTGTGATAGATGGTCCTGTAATAGTCAGAAACATATGGCTCACAATTTTAGTCGAACAGTTGGTAACAGGTAGGTTTTTTTTAAATTAAAATACAGAACGTAGGTACGTTTGAACATCTTATTTCGGTTGTTCCAATGTGATACATGTACCTTTGTGAACTTAACATTTCTGAGAACGCATGCTGTTACAGCTTGATTACCTGTAAATGCCACATTAATGCAATAAATGCTCAAAATGATGTCCGTCAACCTCAATGCACTTGGCAAAAGGTATAACAACATTCCTCTCAACAGCGAGTAGTTCGCCTTCCGTAATGTTCGCACACGCATTGACAGTGCGCTGACGCATGTTGTCAGCCGTTGTCGGTGGATCACGATAGCAAATGTCCTTCAACTTTCCCCACAGAAAGAAATCCTGGGACGTAAGATCCGGTGAAAGTTCGGGCCTGTTCGGTAAAACATTTGATAGTGAGAAAGACCTTATTTCCTGTGTCAAGCGATAGTGTAAAAGTCAATTCCCAGAATTTTACCAAAGTGCATTTACATCATGGAAAGAACGTTGGGCCAGATGCGTCGCATCTGATAGAGGCTACACTGAGTAGGCTCAATGTATAGCTAAATGTTCCAAGTATGTCCACAAAAAAAAAAAAAAAAAAAAAAAAAAAAAAAAAAAAAAAAAAAAAAAAAAAAAAAAAATTCGTTCTCCTCCTGCAAAAAAATATAAAAATTAGAGACGACAGTGCAAAACTTTTGAACTCCCGCTGTAAATCAGTGGTAGTTATAAGGCAGTCCACTAGCGACCTCGTATGGACTTCAAATCAGTCTAGTCGTACTTGAAAATGGCGATAAAGCCGAAACATTCTGTTGTGAATAAAGTTTACTGATTAGAAGCAGTTATTTGGTCCATCTATAGTTATAATCATGTCGTCATCAAACATAGGCTGCTGTCCTTGGAAATGTGTTAGCTGGTGAACACCAGTGTCAACATCTGAGAAATAATGAGTGATTAAAAAGAAAAATGAATTAGATATAACAGCTGAAAGTATTGGGAAGCCAGTAACTGATCTTGTCCATCAAAGACATCAATGCACACTACAGAAAATTTTTTAAAACAGCTTACTGATATAAAATAGAGTTAACTACTTGGGAACTCACGTTTAAAATACATAACAGACCTCATTGGGAAGCTGCCCTTGTCAAGTTTTAAGAGGCTTCGCGTAGTGACCTATGAAAATAAAACTAACTGAAAGACAGCCAAAACGGCGTTCAAGGCACGTAATCAGCTTATGCCCCTAAGCTACGAGCTGCAAAATAAGGAAGTAGTCGATTACATAGTACAGTACACAGCTCAGTCCAAAATACATCAAAAACGGGATGACGCCTACAGAAGTGTTTCACCGAATTTAATGTAAGAAATGCCGTTGTACATTTTCTGGCCGAGCAAGAAATACTCTATATTGGATTACAAGAGATGTATGGCTAGTGTGCGTCGTTCGTGGCATATGGCGCAATGGAAAAGTATTAGGACAGAGCCAACTTAATATCCAAATGTAATGATTACTTGCAGAAACGAACGGTGAAAAAGTATTAAAATTTCTTATTAAAAGTATAAATAATATGCTTTAATGAATGGGTTGTAATGACGAGGAGGGAGTAAAATTTGTGCTGATTTGGAATATTCCGTCATCATAAAAAATGGGAAAAGCGGTCAGTGCTATTTTAATGCTGACGGAAATAAGCACACGGTATATGAACTGGTACAGGATTGCTGAGACAGCAGTGTCCCTGTTGCCCTGTGGCGTGGCTTAAGGTACGGGTGAACGTGCAATGTGCAAGACTTACCCCCAATCTGGTCTATACAGCAGTTTCTTGATGTCCTCGTTCGACACCCGTTGTATTGCAGAATGGCACCAACGCTAGTCAGGAAATGTTTACACGAAGCGACGTAACAACGAATGACCATGGTCAATGTGCTTTAAAACATTAAACATGTGCCTGCCATTTCCGTGAAATAACATGTGAGCAACGTAATAGCTATAAATTCAAAACTTAGCAACTTTTCATTCATAGAACACAATAAAAATACAGAGTAGTTGATGTGCTGGATGTGTCTATATCATATGCCTGTATCTGCTTGTAGCCCTTGAAAACGGAGAAATTAACACGGAAAAAAAAGAGTTCTTCGACGACGGGTTCGCCCTGTACCTCTGACTATTCGTAATGCCCCGGTGGTGGTATGATCCCCGATTACAACATGAGTAGAGTTTCAAAAATTTTGAATGAATAGGAGAATACTGGTGATTGTAGTATTCAACCAATTATCACTTTTCGAGACAAGCAGGGAATAGTGAACAAACCTTCCTTTCATTTGCCTGTTTAAATTAGTATATCTATTCTACTTATCTTCAAACTGAGTGAGCCAAAATCTTTCAATTTTCGTTCGCTTTCTTCGTTTATTAGAGGAAATAATAGGGGACGAAATCGAAAATAGGTTATTTCAGAAACCGGCTGTACTGAGTAGTTTTAACGGTCGTGTTAAAATGGTGTGAAAAGAAACCGATGTAACCGAGTTTCAATGATAACCGCCAACACTATCCCGAAGTTTATATCGAAAGGGACTAAAAGAATGACGGTGCAGTTGATCGTCGTCTTGTGGAGAACGATATACTTAAATCTACTCATCGCGGCTGGGGGAGATTTGAAAGGATAAGGGCACATCAACTGGAAGGGAACTTCTTGGTGGAATACTGTCAGCGTAAAGAAAATAGCTGCAACACGTAATGTTGACTACGTGATTGTCTGGAAAGTGCTACATGAGAAATTGCTCTGTCTGTACCATATAAAACGACTGCAGCCACTATTAGCAGTTGATTTTCCTGCCCGGGTACACTTCTGCACGTGGTTCATTCAATAATGTGTCGACCTGCACTTTACTGTAAATGTGCTGTTCAGGGAGAGGTGTCGTTTCAAAGCAGATTCATGTGCTGAAGAGTTGTAGAAGCTGAGCTCTAACATGGACACATGTCTATATAATACACTCCTGGAAATGGAAAACAGAACACATTGACACCGGTGTGTCAGACCCACCATACTTGCTCCGGACACTGCGAGACTGCTGCACAAGCAATGATCACACACACGGCACAGCCGACACACCAGGAACCGCGGTGTTGGCCGTCGAATGGCGCTAGCTGTGCAGCATTTGTGCACCGCCACCGTCAGTGTCAGCCAGTTTGCCGTGGCATACGGAGCTCCATCGCAGTCTTTAACACTGGTAGCATGCCGCGACAGCATGGACGTGAACCGTATGTGCAGTTGACGGACTTTGAGCGAGGGCGTATAGTGGGCATGCGGGCGGCCGGCTGGACGTACCGCCGAATTGCTCAACACGTGGGGCGTGAGGTCTCCACAGTACATCGATGTTGTCGCCAGTGGTCGGCGGAAGGTGCACGTGCCCGTCGACCTGGGACCGGACCGCAGCGACGCACGGATGCACGCCAAGACCGTAGGATCCTACGCAGTGCCGTAGGGGACCGCACCGCCACTTCCCAGCAAATTAGGGACACTGTTGCTCCTGGGGTATCGTCGAGGACCATTCGCAACCGTCTCCATGAAGCTGGGCTACGGTCCCGCACACCGTTAGGCCGTCTTCCGCTCGCGCCCCAACATCGCGCAGCCCGCCTCCAGTGGTGTCGCGACAGGCGTGAATGGAGGGACGAATGGAGGCGTGTCGTCTTCAGCGATGAGAGTCGCTTCTGCCTTGGTGCCAATGATGGTCGTATGTGTGTTTGGCGCCGTGCAGGTGAGCGCCACAATCAGGACTGCATACGACCGAGGCACACAGGCCCCACACCCGGCATCATGGTGTGGGGAGCGATCTCCTACACTGGCCGTACACCTCTGGTGATGGTCGAGGGGACACTGAATAGTGCACGGTACATCCAAACCGTCATCGAACCCATCGTTCTACCATTCCTAGACCGGCAAGGGAACTTGCTGTTCCAACAGGACAATGCACGTCCGCATGTATCCCGTGCCACCCAACGTGCTCTAGAAGGTGTAAGTCAACTACCCTGGCCAGCAAGATCTGCGGATCTGTCCCCCATTGATCATGTTTGGGACTGGATGAAGCGTCGTCTCACGCGGTCTGCACGTCCAGCACGAACGCTGGTCCAACTGAGGAGCCAGGTGGAAATGGCATGGCAAGCCGTTCCACAGGACTACATCCAGCATCTCTACGATAGTCTCCATGGGAGAATAGCAGCCTGCATTGCTGCGAAAGATGGATATACACTGTACTAGTGCCGACATTGTGCATGCTCTGTTGCCTGTGTCTATGTGCCTGTGGTTCTGTCAGTGTGATCATGTGATGTATCTGACCCCAGGAATGTGTCAATAAAGTTTCCCCTTCCTCGGACAATGAATTCACGGTGTTCTTATTTCAATTTCCAGGAGTGTATACGTGGTCCTGTCACATTAATGTTATCGGTATATCGAGAGGTTGTAACAATGGAAAATTGTACTGAAATGCAGAAGGGTCTGCAACGAATTTACGTATGGTGCAGGGAATGGCAATTCGATCTCAATGTAGACAAGTGTAATGTGCCACGAATACAGAGAAAGAAAGATCCTTTATCATTTAGCTACAAATAGCAGGTCAGCAAGTGGAAACAGTTAATTCCATAAATTATCTGGGAGTAGGCATTAGGAGTGATTTAAAATGGAATGATCATATAAAGTTGATCGTCGGTAAAGCAGATGACAAACTGAGATTCTTTGGAAGAATCCGAAGGAACTGCAATCCGAAAAGAAAGGAAGTAGGTTACAGTACACTTGTTCGCCCACAGCTTGAATATTGCTCACCAGTGTGGGATCCGTACCAGATAGGGTTGATAGAAGAGAGCAGCGCGCTTTGTTACAGGATCATTTAGTAATCGCGAAAGCGTTACGGAGATGATAAATAGACTCCAGTGGAAGACTCTGCAGTAGAGACGCTCAGTAGATCGGTACGGGCTTTTGTTAAAGTTTCAAGAACATACCTTCACCGAAGAGTCGAGCAGTATATTGCTCCCTCCTACGTATATCTCGCGAAGCGCCCATGAGGATAAAATCAGAGAGATTAGAGCCCACACAGAGGCATACCGACAATCTTTCTTTCCACGAACAATACGAGACTGGAATAGAAGGGAGAACCGATAGAGGTACTCAAGGTATCCTTTCCCACAGACCGTCAGGTGCCTTGCGGAGTATGGATTTAGATGTAGATGCGTTTACAGTACTTCAATGACCACCCAACTCTTCGTAATAAAACGCAGTCCAGGTTCCAGATACCTGTCGGTATCATTTTGAAAGACTCTCTATACTGTTGAATACGGATTTGTGTGCTTCAATCATATAATAAACATTCACATGCTAGGGATGAATACAGTACGTTTATTTTATTGGTGGTTAATTCCTGTAGCAGTTACCTGGCAATATAGGGTACGTCCGCTCTGCAAAAAGTGGCAACGCAGTGTTTTGACAGGTGGTCTCATTAATATGACTGTAAAGTGTATTTTCTACATCTACATGGATACCCTGCAAATCACGTTTAAGTGCCTGGCGGAGGATTCATCGAACCACCTTCACAGTTCTCTATTATTCCAATCTCGTATAGCGCGCGGAAAGAATGAACACCTTTTTCCTTCCGTGCGAGCTCTGATTTCCTTTATTTTATCGCGTTGATGGTTCCTCCATATGTCAACAAAATATTTCCGCATTCGGAGGAGAAATTTGGTGATTTGAATTTCGAGAGGATTCGATCGTAACGAAAAATGCCTTTCTTTAATGACGTCCAGCCCAAATCCTGTACCATTTCTGTGACTATCTCTCCCATATTTCGCGATAATACAAAACGTGCTGCCTTCCTTTGAACTTTTTCGACGTAGCCGAGCTGACTAAGGCACTGCAGTCATTGACTGTGCGGCTGGTCCCGGCGGAGGTTCGAGTCCTCCCTCGGTCATGGGTGTGTGTGTTTGTCCTTAGGATAATTTAGGTTAAGTAGTGTGTAAGCTTAGGGACTGATGACCTTAGCAGTTAAGTCCCACAAGATTTCACACACACGCATTTGTTTTTCGTTGTACTCCGTCAGTTCTATCTGGTAAGGTTGCCACACCACGCAGCAGTATTCTAAAAGAGGACGGACAAGTGTAGCGTAGGCAGTCTCCGTAGTAGGTCTGTTACATTTTCTACATGTGTTGCCAAAAAAACGAAGTCTTTGGTTAGTCTTCCCCACAACATTTTCTGTGGGTTTCTTCCAATTTAAATTGTTCGTAATTGTAATACCTAGGTATTTAGTTGAATTTACGGCTTTTAGATTAGACTGATTTACCGTGTAACCTAAGTTTAACAAGTTCCTTTTAGCACTCATGTGGATGACCTCACACTTTTCGTTATTGAGGGTCCACTGCCACTTTTCGTACCATTCAGATATCTTTTCTAAATCGTTTTTCAATTTGTTTTGATCTTCTGAGGACGTTATTAGTCGATAAACGATAGCGTTATCTGCAAACAACCCAAGATGGCTGCTTAGAATTTCTCCCAAATCGTTCATGTAGATAAGGAACAGCAAAGGGCCTATAACACTACCTTGGCGAACGCAACGATTACTTACCGTCAGTTATTACGAACTGTGACGTCTCTGGCAGGAAATCACAAATCCAGTCACATCACTGAGACGATATATCATAAGCATGCAATTTGACTACGAGCCGTTTGTGTGGTACAGTGTCAAAAACCATCCGGAAATCCAGAAATACGGAATCGATCTGAAATCCCTTGTCAATAGCACTCAACACTTCGTCTGAATAAAGAGCTATTTGTGTTTCACAGGAATGATGTTTTCTAAACCATGCAGATTGTGTGTCAACAGATCGTTTTCTTCGAGGTGATTCATAATGTTCGAACACAATATCTGTTGAAAAATCCTGCTGCACATCGACGTTAATGATATGGGCCTGTAATTTAGTGGATTGCTCCTAATACCTTTCTTGCATATTGGTGTGACCTGTGAAACTTTCCAGTCTTTGGTTACGGATCTTCAAATGGGACAAATGGTTCTGAGCACTATGGGACTTAACATCTGAGGTCATCAGTCCGCTAGACGTAGAACTACTTAAATCTAACTAACCTCAGGAAATCGCACACATCCATGTCCGAGGCAGGATTCGAACCGGGGACCATAGCAGCAGCGCGATTCCGGACTGAAGCTCGGGCACATCTTACGGATCTTCCGTCGAGCGAACGATATGACTTAAGTATAGAGCTAATCCATCAGCGTACTCCCAAAGGAAATTGATATACAGTTTGGACCAGAAGACTTGCTTTTGTTAAGTGATTGAAATAGCTTCTTATTCGATTTGCGAGGAATGGTTCCAGAAAATTTGGCCTACCATTTCGTTAAATCCCGTAGACGGAGCTCATGAGGGTGCTATAGTTAAAATATCAGCTACTGATGGCATGCATGTGTTTGTAATAATTGTAACGTTCCCTCTTTCTGTTTATTTAGGTTTGATTTGTTTGATTGTCATTCTTTATTTCTATTATTCGGAATCTTTTTTTTTTATTAAATTGAGCCTGAAACTTACGTAATAAATACTTCGCGTGAAGTACGATTTGCAGCATAAACAAAAATTAATTTCGGAAATGTAATCCACTGAATATTAAAAGTAAAGCTTTTGAACAACGCGCGTGACTGACCAGATACATTCAGAGGGTACGTACATTCGCGTGCGAGTGGTTGCGGTCTGATGAGAAATTTTCATTGTGAAATAATTTCGTCGTAACACACTCGGAGATTGCGAACGTACATTCAGAGTAGAGGCACGTACGTTCTATCATTCCCCGTGGCCTGGGTAAAAGAATGGCAATTATTTAAATGTAAGAGTATTTCTTTTGCATCGGACTAGTATTTTTATAAGAAAAAGAAGATTGCAGGTTCTGAATGTCTCGGCAAAACGAATCGGAAGTAATTTTAGCGGCCACGAAAGGAAAGTAGAGAGCACAATCACGTACCTCTATTGTTGAGCAGCGCCGTTTTGAAGATCTTCGGTTCCATCTAAAACTCGCCTTCTCTGCTTAACATAAATACTCCATAGGCATGGGAATAAGGCTTGTTGTGCGATGAAAATAATATAAAACACATCTTGCGTCTTTTAACTCACTCATTTACCACACACACACACACTAGTAATTAGACAGTACGACATCCCACCAGCCCATCAGAACAAAAAGTAGTCGTTCATACAAGAAATAAAAAACGAAGGGCGAAATTGTTCCTATGTCTCTCAAAGATAAAAAGTTTACCAGATATTTCTCTGGTGTCACTGGAACAATTTTTCAGCACCTCTGCGATTAAATCACAATATTTTCAGTTCCTTTACACAATTCAAGCGAACTTAAGAGAGTGCACGGCAATTGGCAAAATAGAGGAATCTGTGTGTTCCTAATAGCGTGAATCGTCGAACTATTCGTGAAAAACTAGGATGCGAAGATGGAGCGCTATGAGATTAAACGTCAAGGTTCATAAACCCTTGTTGTAGAAGCATTTTTGTGCAACAGTTCGTACGAATATGGTAACTGGTCTGCTCACGCCAAAATGTCTCCCTCTCTTTTGCTACGCCACACACAGAAAGTACTCCCATCTCACTTCCGGGTGAAGAACAGTTGACGAACACTAAAGCGTCCCTCTGTCTCCTGCTCTACGTCAGCAGGCAGCACCGTACCGTAGCCAACCCGTAACCTCTGTTCCTACGGATGCTCGCGTGTAATTAGCGGGAATTCCTGGTTCACGGCGGCGGAAGAGAAAGAGGGAAAAAGATTAAGCGTGAGGGAGTAAAGGAAAGGGGCGGAAAGCGTGCAACGAGGATTCCGGCGGAATTAAAACCGTTGCAGCATGTCGGAGCAGCATGGTTGCGCGTAGACGCTGCGACGCGCATTTCGACGCCGCGCTCGAGGAATTTTCGTAACTATTCCCCGGCGAGCGCGAAATACTTCCTCTTTTCATTATTTCTACCGGCGGAGACCCCAGTGTTGGAGAGAACGTCATAGGATAGACTCCTTTCCCTAAGCTGTGCGTCCGTCCCTCCGTGTGTGTGTGTGTGTGTGTGTGTGTGTGTGTGTGTGTGTGTGTGTGTGTTCTTATGCCATCCCTATATTGCCGGGTAACTGCTACAGGAATTAACCACCAATAAAATAAACGTACTGTATTCATGCCTAGCATGTGAATGTTTATTATATGATTGAAGCACACAAATCCGTATTCAACAGTATAGAGAGTCTTTCAAAATGAATATATCGGTTTTTAAGGCCTTGTAGTATTCAGGGTGACCATTTATCTCGAACACGATGAATAACTTTGCCCAGGTGGACATTACAAAATATTTCAAGAAAATGTTATTTATCCGTCAGGGAGACATCTATCAGCGTGATTGCCTTCGTAGTAGCGTTGTTTTTTTTACGAAGATATGAACAGTGGGATGACTTTTTTGAATAGTACCCAGTAATTTTTATTCGGAAATTCATTTCCTCTCCTAAAAACTTATTCAAAAATTATCACAGTGTACCAGTCGCCTTAGTATTCTACCCACCATGTCATCAATATATGTTCTCTGAGCCATTTTCAACACACAGCCACCATTAGCACGTCTGAAGACGTCTGCACACTTACTCGCTCCACCGTACTCTGACATGCACCAACACACCTCTGCGTATGTGGACTGCTGCCAGCGCCACCGTACGACGACCGCAGGTCAAATGCACCGAACGGTCATACGCCGAGGTGATTTAAACTCGCAAATCCCCCCACCAGAGCGTTGTTTCACAATGTATCAGCATTATCCTTAATGTATGAGGATGGGTGTTTATATTCTAGAGTAATTTCAGTTGAAAAAATGCGGAATTTGTTGTCAAACATCGTGGAATATTACCGCTACAGTCCGTATCGTTTCATGAAGTTCCGATAAGTGGCAGCGCCATACGTAACCTTCAAAATGGCGTCGGTAAGGAAGGTGCGCTCCAAGAAGAGAGCTGTCATTGAACTTCTTGTGGCGGAAAATCGCAGCATCGCAGATATTCATAGAAGCTTCCAGAATGACTATGGAAACCTGGAACTCAACAAAAGCTCGGTGAGTCGTTGGGCGAGGCGTCTGTCGTCACAAAGAGGTCGCGCGTACTTGTCCGATCTGCGGCGCAAGAGCCGACCACGCACGGTTGTGACTGCTGGAAATTTGGGACAGACGGACACTCTCATTCGACGTGATGGACGGATTACATTTAAGCACCTCTCTGCACAACTGGAGGTCTACGTTGGTAGTGCTAACACACTCGTCCACCCTTTGGAGTACTCGAAGTTGTGTGTCCATTGGGTTCCTCGCCGCCTAACAGAAAAACATAAAGGGCAACGAGTTTAGCACAATGAAGGATACACTCTACGGGAAGCAGTGCATGGATGATGAAGTTATTGATGAAGCAAGATGTTGGTCCGACATCGACCAGCACAGTGGTACTATTATGCTGAAAATATGATTTTGTAGTCACAAGAGAGAGAAATAATATGATATATTGGTATCCCGAACAAAATCAACCTGCTTTCGGGGAAAAACTGTGTTGCACTACTTGCTGAACGCCGCTCTTATATAAATTGATGTAGCTTGCTCGCATCCTCTGTACAAGCGAGCTATTCTCAGGAACGCATGTAGGGATTTTGATCCAGTAATGGAAATACCGTTGGCTAGGGCCTCCCGTCGGGTAGACCGTTCGCCTGGTGCAGGTCTTTCGAGTTGACGCCACTTCGGCGACTTGCGTGTCGATGGGGGTGAAATGATGATGATAAGGACAACACAAAACACAGTCCTTGAGAGGAGAAAATCTCCGACCCAGCCCGGAATCGAACCCGGGCCGTGAGGGATGACATTGTGTCACGCTGACCACTAAGCTACCAGGGTTGCACTTGGATCCAGTTTTGACTACACATACACTGTTTCACAACGAAGGTTCCTGTGTATCATTGATAAGTATTTCGTACAGTACTAAAGTTAAGTTGTGAAAACCATGCCCTTGTCAGCTAGCGAACGGCTGTCCCAGCTCGAGCTAGCAGCAATCCCTCGTTTGCGGTGCTCTAGCGGTAGAGTGATATGTTTTGCGATCGCATTCCAGCTGGGTCACTTTTTTTTCACTCTGCCTTTTAACCCAGCATTCACCTCTCAACTATGTCGCGATGCTATTTCGACATATGACGACAGTTTCAGTCTGCCAATTTCTACATCTCTCAGATTAGCATTCGCAACTGGCAGTCTTCATTCAGTGTGAATTCTTTGAACGGAGGGCAGTGAGGCACTGAACTTTGAAGTACCATAATGCAGGTGACCAACAACGAAAAGATACCCACCTCACTATCAGAGAGTGACGTGACACAATTTTAAATAATGAAATATTTTTAAACAATAGTTTCCCTGCAATCGTTTGAGAACAGCTGCATAACTAAAAACTATGCCAATCCAAAATGTGTGGAGATTTATTTTTCATACTCCAAGTAAAACTTATCCCGAAAACCTACTTCAGCAATTTCCATTCGCTCTTTCTGCAGCCTCACATATGAGTCAGCCTTCAGGTTCCGCCTTCCTTCAATCAAACCTGAATGTGGACAGGATTCTTTGCGTGGGAAGAAGTCTGCCATGACAAATCCATGAGAACAAAACGCGACAATAGGTCTCAACAATCCATCACAGTGTGTACTAATCAAACCAAAAACAGTTCTGTAACACGAGCTAAACGTATATACCATCCACGTTAGTCCGATTCCTTCTGTTATTTGTGCTACCTCAACTAGCCTGAGACACATATTGATTGAATCATACACACACACACACACACACACACACACACACACACACACAATGTATATATACTGGGTGTTTCAAAAATGACCGGTATATTTGAAACGGCAATACAAACTAAACGAGCAGTGATAGAAATACACCGTTTGTTGCAATATGCTTGGGACAACAGTACATTTTCAGGCAGACAAACTTTCGAAATTACAGTAGTTACAATTGTCAACAACAGATGGCGCTGCGGTCTGGGAAACTCTATAGTACGATATTTTCCACATATCCACCATGCGTAGCAATAATATGGCGTAGTCTCTGAATGAAATTACCCGAAACCTTTGACAACGTGTCTGGCGGAATGGCTTCACATGCAGATGAGATCTACTGCTTCAGCTGTTCAATTGTTTCTGGATTCTGGCGGTACACCTGGTCTTTCAAGTGTCCCCACAGAAAGAAGTCACAGGGGTTCATGTCTGGCGAAGAGGGAGGCCAATCCACGCTGCCTCCTGTATGTTTCGGATAGCCCAAAGCAATCACACGATCATCGAAATATTCATTCAGGAAATTAAAGACGTCGGTCGTGCGATGTGGCCGGGCACCATCTTGCATAAACCACGAGGTGTTCGCAGTGTCGTCTAAGGCAGTTTGTACCGCCACGAATTCACGAAGAATGTCCAGATAGCGTGATGCAGTAATCGTTTCGGATCTGAAAAATGGGCCAATGATTCCTTTGGAAGAAATGGCGGCCCAGACCAGTACTTTTTGAGGATGCAGGGACGATGGGACTGCAACATGGGGCTTTTCGGTTCCCCATATGCGCCAGTTCTGCTTATTGACGAAGCCGTCCAGGTAAAAATAAGCTTCGTCAGTAAACCAAATGCTGCCCACATGCATATCGCCGTCATCAATCCTGTGAACTATATCGTTAGCGAATGTCTCTCGTGCAGCAATGGCAGCGGCGCTGAGGGGTTGCCCCATTTGAATTTTGTATGGATAGAGGTGTAAACTCTGGCACATGAGATGATACGTGGACGTTGGCGTCATTTGGACCGCAGCTGCAACACGCCGAACGGAAACCCGATGCCGCTGTTGGATCACCTGCTGCACTAGCTGCGCGTTGCCCTCTGTGGTTGCTGTACGCGGTCGCCCTACCTTTCCAGCACGTTCATCCGTCACGTTCCCAGTCCGTTGAAATTTTTCAAACAAATCCTTTATTGTATCGCTTATCGGTCCTTTGGTTACATTAAACCTCCGTTGAAAACTTCGTCTTGTTGCAACAACAATGTGTTCTAGGCGGTGGAATTCCAACACCAGAAAAATCCTCTGTTCTAAGGAATAAACCATGTTGTCCACAGCACACTTGCACGTTGTGAACAGCACACGCTTACAGCAGAAAGGCGACGTACAGAATGGCGCACCCACAGACTGCGTTGTCTTCCATATCTTTCACATCACTTGCAGCGCCATCTGTTGTTGAAAATTGTAACTACTGTAATTTCGAAAGCTTGTCCGCCTGAAAATGTATTGTTGTCCCAAGCATATTGCAACAAACAGTGTATTTCTATCGCTGCTCGTTTAGTTTTTATTGCTGTTTCAAATATACCGGTCATTTTTGAAACACCCTGTATAATGATACACGCAGTATGATACACCCAGTATTTACAGTGGGTGTAAACATATTAGTTACAACAGGATGTACTCCCATCACTGCTGTGAGATGTCACTCGAAACACCAGTTCAATATGGAACATACAATATTTCAAAATAACGGAGCACGGCAATCAGTCCTCTTTCCTTTCAGGCTTTATTACAGCAAATTTTGTCTTGAATGAACTGAGGCTTTATTACAGCAAATTTTGTCCTGAATGAACTGTTACAGAAGTTCGAACATCAGGGGACTGACGTACTAGGACATGTATTGAAAGTATGAAGTAGTACTTTCAGCGTTAATAATGGCTAGGCACTGACCGGAATCTAGATTTGCTGTAATAAAGCATGAAAGGAAAGGACGACTGTTCGCTGTGATCCGTCATTTTTAAAGTCATATCACACTCATTGAGTGCATTCCACGTTCCTAATGGAGGTAACTTACTGGACACACAATACTCGCGCCTCCCGAAATCTTGCCTGCCATACGCGGTTTACGTGAAAATGATGATATTCAGCTGTATGACGTAAATCTCTGAATTCTGTTCATAACTTCACGCAGTGACCTGCAGACAAAATACGGCATGCGAGAGAAGTCGTCTGGCTGTACATACTACGTGCTTACCAGGGTCAAGCCGGGCGGAGTTACTAGCGAAGGCAATAATTTGTAGTCGTGAAATATTTCGCATTAGTCTCGTGATCAAACTAGATATTCCCGGATGCTCGCAAACACTGGTTGTTTAATTAACGACGTTAATTTATGTTTCATCCGGTTTGAAAGCAGTTTATGTTTGCTGGCCGTTTGTGTTCGTTGACTGTGACACTGTATCGTGGTCCTGGGCTGCGGATATTTATCAGTGTTGTGAAGTCAACGACAGCAAGCTTTCATTCTCGTACGGAATTTGTATTTTGAACAAAAAAAAAAAAGAAAAAAAAGATGACGTAAAGGCCTTGGAACAGCTTAGCACGCCGTAGATTTTCACACACACACACACACACACACACACACACACACACACACACACACACACACACGATACACAAAAATAGAAATACAAACTGAAAAAATATGTACGATGGTACAATTTTCGTCTTCGACTATATGATCTTGGTTACAGGATCGATGGACTATGGATAGATTTTGCTGTGTAGTATTTAGTGATAAAGTACACATATGGCCATCTAGCGTGCCAACCATAGCGTCATCTGGTTTCCCCCTTCAAGATAGACAAGTTTCGGTCTTTGCATGTTTTTTCGTTTGACGCTTATTTCGTGACATATTTGGCCCGGTCACGATCAATGGACCATCCTGTTTACTTAATCTCAAACCCACATCTCTAAAAAATAAAATACTGGTCTCTGCACTAAAGAGGAAGGGAAAAATGTGAAATTTCAGAGATGAAAAAATGTGTGCTCTCGAGAATTGATCTCAAAGTGTATGGGTGCAACACAGCTCCATCTGTAGCCGCAGAGCTACGAATTCTGCATTCCAGCTGGCATGTTGCATAATAGTTTGAAAAACTGGAGACACGATGATTAAATGGTTCAAATGGCTCTCAGCACTATGGTACTTAACTTCTGAGGTCATCAGTCTCCTAGAACTTAGAACTCCTTACACCTAACTAACCTAAGAACATTCCACTCACCCATGCCCGAGGCAGGATTCGAACCTGCGACCGTAGCGGTCGGGCGGTTCGAGACTGTAGCGCCTATAACCGCTCGGCCACCGCGACCGCCCACGATGGTTACCTTCACGCAGTCCTAAGCTGCTCTTCGTGCAGTCGTAAGCTGCTAAAAGTTGAGTCGACTATAAAAATGGAAATCGCAACAGCAATGCAATAAATCCATTAACATGAACGGATGTGGTATCTTACAAGCAAACAAAGCTTCGTAGATGGCATCAGAGTTGAATAACCCCGTATATTTTTCTTTAATTTTATTCCTTGTTACTCAGATTCGAAGGGAATTAATGTGGCTTTTATGTTGAAATCCAGCAGAATTTATTAACCTTTCCCGACATATTTTCATGTTCTACTTTTTAATTTTCAGAATCTACCTAATGTTATAGGAGTATGAATAAATTATAAGTATGAATATTTTCTAGCTTTCCGGAGTGATTTTTTCACTCTGCAGCGGAGTGTGTGCTGATATGAAGCTTCCCGCCAGATTAAGACTGTATGCCAGACCTTGATTCAAACCCACGAGCTTTGCGTTTTGTGAGCTACTGCTCTACCGACTGAGCTACCAATGCTCGACTCAGGACCCGTCCTCACAGCTTTGGAAAGTTGGAGATGAGGTAGCGACGGCAGTAAAGGTATGAATACGGGTCGTAAATCGAGCACTGGTATTTCTGTGCGTTGCCCTCTTGTCAGTGAAATGCGAAGGTCATGGGTTCGAGTCGCTGTGCGACCCACACTTTTCCCCTGCCATAAAGTTTCATTTAGCATATTTATTTCATAACTCATTCGACACCTTGGATCTGATCACATCAGGATGTGATTTCTTGGTATCCATAGTTATAGCAATGACATACAAAATAATTTTCTTTCGCTATTTAAAATACACTAAGAAACACGATGCACCACAAAGAAATTATCCGAATTGGACGAAAGTTGGTAGATATGATGTACATGGATAGACAAACAAATGAGTACAGTTTCAGAAAAACAGGATAATTTAGCCAAGAAAAAAAGGGTTGGGTTCACTTCCTGAGGAAGTCACTAACGCACTAGTCCAGCGCACGTGTGACAGCTAGCAGTTATTCGAGTTGGCATTGAGTGATAGAATGGTTGGACATCGTCCTGAGGGATATCGTGCCACATTTTATCAAACTGGCGCGTCGGATAGTCATACTCCCGAACTGGTTTCTGGCCACTGCCTGTATGATTCTGCAACCTTGTTGCCTATGGTACGGTTTGACAAGCTTGAAGCCATACGAGTACTATCCAAAAGTTTCGTGACTGGTGCTGCCATCTGCTGGAAACCTTACCTTTGGACTAATGGTCCGCATCGCCCTCAAAGTAGTACCCATCCGCACGTACACACCGCTCCCAGCGCTTGTGTCACTGGTCAAACGTTTCCTGCAAGTCCTGTTCTTTGAGGGTGTTTATCACCGCCAGCGATGATTCTTCAGTCCTCTCTAGAGAGGTCGAACCGGCGGCCTTTCAAATCGAGTTTCAGTTTTGGGAATAGCGCGAAATCGCAAGGTGCCAAATCTGGCGAGTATGGTGGCTGGGGTACAACTGCCACGTTGCTTTTTGCCAAAAAGGTCCTGGTGACCAAGGACGTGTGACAGGGTTCGTTGTCGTGATGCAGCAGCCAGTTCCCTTGACGCCAAAGTTGGGGCCGTCGTCGGCTCACGTTCTCACACAGCCGTCGCAAAACGTCAGAGGAGTACGCGGAATTCACTGTGTGGTTGAGTGCGACGAATTCCTTGTGCCCAATTCCCTTGGTATCACATTGCTCTTCCCCTGTCTCCCTTTTTTTTTGGATCCTGGAGAGCCTGGACTCTTCCACTGGGTCATAAACGTAAATCCAGGTCTCGTCGCCTGTGATAACCCGTGACAAGAAGGTTGGATCATCAGATGCGGTCTGGGACGAAGGTCTGTGCACATTTCAACAGGCTGTGCCTTCTGATCCACTGTAAAATCGCCAAACACCAAATACATAGTATTATGGAAATCACTGTGGACACGCAACACGTCCTCCCAGCCGAATGCCATTCTGCACACTGACTCATTAGAAATGCAGCTCTAGCCACCTAGCGGTGCAAACACCTACTACTCCTACTTTCCAATTGGCAGCACCAGTCTCGAAAATTTTGTATTCCATTTCGTACAATACAAAGTCTCACTGTGTGCGGGCGGCCATTATTCAGTTGAAATGCAAGCCCAACGTGAAGACATACACCAGAAAGTCTATCCATGTGCGGGCGGGCTAAATGTAAGCACAGAATGGCTTGCAGTGAAAGGCAACAAAACGGGGCGTATAATACCATCGACGTACTACGGAGCTGTAGAGGTGGTGCGAATGAAAACCAAAGGGGTCCAGCTATGAAATAAAATGGCAACCAGGCTATCGCTCCTGGTATGGCGTGGGAGAGTCAAGTCGGCATCTCGCCGTTGTCCTGAGTGCCTCCAGACACGTCCTCACCGGTATCGGACCTCAGTTCGAAACGAGACATCACTGAAGACAAGTGTACTCCAGTTAGTGGGATTCCAGACCAAAGACGTGTCTGGAGAGAATCAGAGAGCTGTGGAATGTTCATAGCAGGATACCTTTGGATATCATCTGCGGCACGCTTATAATACAGCGTTACGTCGACGATATTCTACCCCTCGTTTTGTTGCCCTTCATGGCGAGCCATGCTGAGCTTACATTTCAGCAAACTCAAGCCAGCCCGCACACGGCGAGACTTTCTGTCGTATGCCTCCGTGCTTGTCAGACCCCACATTGGGCAGCAAGGCTACCGGATGTCTCCCCAGTTGAGAACGTTTGGAGGACTCTCCAACCACGTAGGGATATTGACAACCTAACGCACCAATGTGACAAAACTAGCACGTTATCCCTCAGGAGGACATCCAACAATTCTGTGAATTAATGCCTAGCTGAGTGACTGCCTGCGTAAGAGGCACAGTTGACCAACTACTTCCTCAGCTTGTGAGGTTCTCTCTCTTAAATAAATCATCGAATTTTTCGGGAGCTGAAGTCATTTGTTTTTATGTCCATGTACGTCAGATCTACCTATTTCCGTCCCATTAGGGTATTTCCTTCGTGGTGTGGTTTTTTTTTCCTTTTTTGTCTTAGAGTGAACTAACAAGGAAAACATGGCAAATTTCACAATCTCGCTCTGTGGAAGAGAGGCTAAGATACGCAAACACGTGTCTCGGTTTATCCGTAGATTTTCTGACAAGAAGATGGTGAAAGTTTTAGAGTACTTCATGTGCCTTTTACCAAGTATACAACCTGACAGAAGGGGTGGCGCAATGGCTTCGCACTTTTATGCCCCGTGTTCGAAACCCGATTACCATTTTATTTTTAGGATAATGATCAAAGCAGACGAAATGAATTAAAATTTTTGCTGCGGCCGGGACTCGAATCCTGGTGTTCTTGTCTGTTAGGCAGAGATACTAACCATTACACCACTCCACCACGATAGTCAACATTGCTATAATTTTTGTTTTACATTTGTCTACCAATATCCCCAGAAGATTGAAATGACGTTTTCCTTGTTCACTTACTAATTATATGTATGGTAAATGAATTAAAAAAGAAATAGATTAGGAAACAATGAATTAATGGAAAAGTTTAATTGAAATTGTTTTCCATGAATGCCCTGTAGAGTACTATAATTAATAATCGATTAGCAACTCCAGTTTTCGGAAAAGTGATCAGTTGTGAATGGTTTGACCCGAAATTATTGCGAACGTGTAACATCATCTGTAATGTTAGCGACGTTCCTTTCCCGAGTGAGCTTCACACGAAATGTCGCTGTGTCAAACCTGCTTGCCAGCGATGATCGCGGTGTTGAGGATTTCTGTGTTTCGAATGCTTCTACGATCGGTATTATCGAAGAGAATACTCCAAATCTCCCCGAAGAACAGACATAAGAATAAAAGATGAGAATTTACAATTAATATAACAATGGAACATAAGAATATGAGAATTAAAAAAAAGAAATCTGGGAATACCATACACACATACACTGTTTAATGAATTTATGATACATATTGTGAAATTCAGTTGTAATTTTTTAGCTAATATAACGGCATTATATCCCTTAACAAGAAATAACCGTAGAGTAACCTTGTACGGAGTTATGTAGATAAATGACAAAAATAAAATAAGTAAAATCAGTAACTGGGTACTGAACAGGGGACGCCCAAGTGAGAGGCGGCCAGCGCTAGCCTGTACGCCGCTTGTTGTACTGCGCTGATCGCATGCTAAATAGCTTCAAACATACGTCGAAAACTTTGAAGGTCGTTTCCTCGCAAACGGTCGAGCACCTACGGATAGCCCGAAACACGTGTTCGCTTATTTTGGCCGCTGTTCCACTGTACGAAGTTTCTTCCATATCGATTTATGGCACTTATCGTTTCTCCTCGTAAGTTGGTAACTGTCAGTGTTTTGCAATGTATAACTTTTGTATACCTCTTGTCAAATTTAGTTCCTTGTGCATCACACGTTTTGAAACCAAGTGCAAGTCCTGAATTTCGACCATCACTGAAAGAAACTCCTGCGTTCTCCCACGACTGCAGAATGCAAGATTAATCCTGGAAATAAATGAATTCGCGCATGTGAATGTGGACAACCATGAGATGTATAATGGAATCAGGACAAAGAAGTTTTGTGCAGAATCGGGACTCGAACACGGATTTCCCACTTACCGCGAGCGGTCGTCCTACAATTAGACGACCCGAGAAGTCTCCACGGCCAGACTCTGACTTTCACCTTTCGCCATCCACGTGTCTGCAACCTGTACTCGTACGTCCATTATGTATATCCGTACACAGAGGACACATCTTGAATGAAAGACGTTTGCCCCATGTCGGCGGATAAATACACTACAGCAGCGCCTGTGTTATCCAGAACAGCCACTGCGGCTGCCAAGCACTGAAATGTGATTTGTAGAGTGTCCATACAGATGAGCAACAGCCGTTATGAAATACATGAATATACCGGGTGAAAAGTATTTAAACCGACAAACTCTGAGAGGTTGTAGGGGACGTCAGAAGAAATATCTTTCCCTAATTTTTTTTCTGTGAGGAGTATTTAAACCGGTAGAGGAAGATTTCTCTGGCGGCAAATTAATTAAACCAACAAACACTTTTCCATTTTTTTATGACCAAGAGACAACACATTTTCAATTACAGGATACTTTAAAAATGCCTCCATTGACATGTAAACAAAGGTTACACCGTCGGATCGTGTTGTGTCTGACACGGGCAAAAAACTCATGAGTATCCTGAGTTGTTCCTGCTGCTGCTACTATCCGGGCAACCAGATCCACTTCTGATGCTACAGGAGTTGTGTAAACAAGGCTGCACATCTCTCCCCACACAAAGAAGTCAAGAGGGGAGATATCTGGGGATCGATCAGGCCGTGGTACAGGACCACCTCTGCCAATCCACATTTCCGGGAACCGTCGGTCCAGGAATCGACGCACACGACGACTGAAATGTGCCGGCGCCCCGTCATGTTGGAACCACATGCGTTGTCTTGCACGGAGCGGGGCGTCCTCCAGCAATTATGGCAATGCTCTGGTGAGAAAATTCTAATAGTGCCTGCCATTCAATGGCCTAGGTAGCAGATACGGCCCAATGAAACAGTCCCCAACAACACTGACCCACGCATTAACGAAGAACCGCACTTGATGAGCGCTAGTAACTGTGGCATGTGGGTTATCCTCACTGCAAACATGCGAAATGTACATGTTGAAGACTGCATTACGCCCTAAAGTTGCTTAGTCGGTAAAGAACACACAGGATGGAAATGTAGGATGCATTTCACACTGTCGCAGATTCGAATCCTGCCTCGGGCATGGACGTGTGTGATGTCCTTAGTTAGGTTTGAGTAGTTCTAAGTTCTAGGGGACTGATGACCTCAGATGTTAAGTCCCATAGTGCTCAGAGCCATTTCAACCATTTTGAACCATTTCACACTGTTCCAGGTACCACTGCTCTGGCTGGATAATCAATTGGTTACAGGTTGTAAACACGGTGTAAGTGAAACTTCCAGGCAGATTAAAACTGTGTGCCGGATCGAGACTCGAACTCGGGACCTTTGCTTTTCGCGGGCAAGTGCTCTACCAACTGAGCTACCCAAGCAGGACTCATGCGAAAGGCAAAGGTCCCGCGTTCGAGTTTCGGTCCGGCACACAGTTTTAATCTGCCAGGAAGTTTCATATCAGCGCACACTCCGCTGCAGAGTGAAAATCGCATTACGGTCTAAGTGAACTGGACGTAACAATTGCTCTCGAAGGACTGTTCCTACACACGTCTGATTCGTCCCCATGCTACGTGCAATTGCACGAGTGCTGATTGAAGGATCCCGCTCCACATGCTGAAAGACAGCTTCCTCAAATTGCAGCGTTCTTACCGTGCGACGGCGCCCCTGGCCAGGTAATCCGCTAAATGACCCGGTCTCACGCTGACGTTGGTACACAGCAGCAAAGGTCGTATCATGCGGGCTATTGTTGTTGATAAACCCGCTGTGCAGCTCGTCCGCTGTGGTGCGCTACGTAGTACGCACCAACCATACCAGTGTACTCACTCCAGGTGTATCGCTCCATTAGTAAACAGAGACAATGCACTACTACACTGGTGGACAGCAGTTGCCTACAACTGAAGAGCGTAATACGCGCTCTAATAACTGAAGATCGTGATACCGCCTCCACCGGTTTAAATAATCCTCATAGGAAAAAATGACATTAGGGGAAAATATTTGTTTTGATGTCCCCTACAATCCCCCCAGAGTTTGTCGGTTTAAATGCTTTTCACCCTGTATTCGCAGTTGCGATAAGCTGGATAGCCAGGTTGGATCCCCGCTCCGGCACGTATCTTCATTGTCATTATTCCATGATACAGTAGATGGTTGGCCGTATTTCCAAATGCGGCTGTAGTCGCATGCATGCACGTGGGAACCACTGTCGCATCGTACTTGTGAAGAACACAGGCACTGCAGTAATTCGTTCTGTAAATGTCCTTTGTCCACCGTTTGCACTGTCATAGCTTCGTACCAGAGGCTGCATTGCTGGAGGACCTCCATCCGACACGGTTTCACTGTAACCGGGACTGGGTGCGAACCGCGGCTGTGGCTGTGAAGAGGCCAGAAAAGCAGAGACCTGGAACACACTCCCGCTCCAGCAGGGGCACCCAGCGCTGGAGGGAAGCGCTTTGAGCGGCGGCCGATCGCCGGCTTCCAGGAATACCTGCGCGGCTGGCAGAAGCAGCGTGTTATCAATGGTGCAGCGTAATTACTGCAGAGGCCGAGCTAAGGGAAGTGTTTGCGGCCGGCGCAATCGCATCTGCCGACTGCAGTTCACACAGCGGCGTAAACAAATAGCGCGGTGCCGCTTTGTAGACCGCTGTAGGCCGGCTAATGCCAGGCCGCGTTAATTATTTGCGCGCATCCCCTTTGACGAGCTGTTAGCCGCAAATGCCCGGTCATCCCCACCTCCACTCGCGTGTTTTTGTTGTTGCGCGCGGTAACACACACACACACACACACACACACACACACACACACACACACACACACACACTCGGCGGCCGTATGTCGCACGCGCAAACAGCGAGCAGCCTAATGAATTTGTTGTGTACGCTAGCAGACTGCCGCCGGCGCCGAAAATGGAAGCGGCTTTCTGTCCGTAAACAGGTGTGTCTGTCTGTCTCTGTGTACAAGAGTACGTTGATGTCTGCGCCGGTGATCTAATGCCGCGTGGCTGGAGAGCTTTGGTCTTGGAGAAATCCTGCCCTGAGGCTTGCCGCAATCGCTATGAAAGAGAGCACTATTTGCAAGAATCGAGACATGTTCACAGGAGAGAGGGTAAGGTGTGCGAAATACTGTTGAGAAGTATAGGGAATGGGTAGTCAGATACACAATGATTCAATATTTTACTGCAGAACGCAGGATGTCATTTCCAATGGAGAGAAGTCTTCCGAAGTAAGAGTGATTTTCAGGAGTGCAGCAGGGGAGAGCCGCAGGGGAGTGTCGTAGGATCGTTGCTATTCACAATATACAGGGTGTTACAAAAAGGTACGGCCAAACTTTCAGGAAACATTCCTCTCTCTCTCTCTCTCTCTCTCTCACACACACACACACACACACACACACACACACACACACACACACACTCAAATAAAGAAAAGATGTTATGTGCACATGTGTCCGGAAATGCTTAATTTCCATGTTAGAGCTCATTTTAGTTTCGTCAGTATGTACTGTACTTCCTCGATTCACCGCCAATTGGCACAAATGAAGGAAGGTAATGTTGACTTCGGTACTTGTGTTGACATGCGCCTCATTGCTCTACAGTACTAGCATCAAGCACATCAGTACGTAGCATCAACAGGTGTTCACGAACGTGGTTTTGCAGTCAGTGCATTGTTTACAAATGCGGAGTTGGCAGATGCCCATCTGATGTATGGATTAGCACGGGGCAATAGCCGTGGCGCGGTACGTTTGTCTCGAGACAGATTTCAAGAACGAAGGTGTCCCGACAGGAATAAGGTCGAAGCAAACGATCGGCGTCTTAGGGAGCACGGAACATTCCAGCCTATGACTCGCGACTGGGGAAGACCTAGAACGATGAGGACACCTGCAATGGACGAGGCAGTTCTTCGTGCAGTTGACGATAACCCTAATGTCAGCGTCAGGGAAGGTGGTGCTGCACAAGGTTACGTATGGAGAGTGCTACGGGAGAACCAGTTGTTTCCGGACCACGTACAGCGTGAGCAGGCACTATCAGCAGCTGATTGGCCTCCACGGGTACACTTCTGCGAATAGTCCATCCAACAATGCGTCAATCTTCATTTCAGCGCAAATGTCCTCTTTAGTGATGAGGCCTCATTCCAACGTGATCAAATTGTAAATTTTCACAATCAACATGTGTGGACTGAAGAGAATCCGCACGCAATTGTGCAATCACGTCATCAACACAGATTTTCTGTGAGCGTTTGGGCAGGCATTGTTGGTGATGCCTTTATTGGGCCCCATGTTCTTCCACCTACGCTCAATGGAGCACGTTATCATGATTTCATACGGAATACTCTACGTGTGCTGCTAGAACATTTGCCTTTACAAGTACGACACGACATGTGCTTCATGCACGATGGAGCTCCTGCACATTTCAGTCGAAGTGTTCGTACGCTTCTCAACAACAGATTCGGTGACCGATGGATTGGTAGAGGCGGACGAATTCCATGGCCTCCACGCTCTCCTGACCTCAACCCTCTTGCTTTCATTTATGGGGCATTTGAAAGCTCTTGTCTACGCAACCTCGGTACCGCATGTAGAGACACTTCGTGCTCGTATTGTGGACGGCTGTGATACAATACGCCATTCTCCAGGGCTCCATCAGCGCACCAGGGATTTCATGCAGCGGAGGGTGGATGCATGTATCCTCGCTAACGGAGGACATTTTGAATATTTCCTGTAACAAAGTGTTTGAAGTCACGCTGGTACGTTCTGTTGCTGTGTGTTTCCATTCCATGATTAATGTATTTTGAAGAGAAGTAATAAAATGAGCTCTAACATGGAAAGTAAGCGTTTCCGGACACATGTCCACATAACATATTTTCTTTCTTTGTGTGTGAGGAATGTTTCCTGAAAGTTCCTCCGTATCGTTTTGTAACACCCTGAATATAAATGACCTTGTGGACAACATCGGAAGTTCTCTGAGGCTTTTAGCGGATGATGTTGCAGTATATCGAGAGGTTGTACAATGGAAAATTGTACTGAAATAAGGAAACGTAACGAGCTGACGCATTCTGCAGGGAATGGCAAATCAATCTCAATGTAGACAAGTGTCATGTGCTGTATATACATAGGAAGAAAGATCCTTTATCAGTTAGCTACAATATAGATCAGCAACTTGAAACAGTTAATTCCATAAACTATCTGGGAGTAGGCATTAGGAGTGATTTAAAATGGAATGACCATATAGAATTAATCGTCAGTAAAGCAGATGCCAGAGTGAGATTCATTGGAAGAATCCTAAGGAAATGCAATCCGAAAACAAAGGAAGTAGGTTACAGTACGCTTGTACTGCTTGTTCTACCTGAGGAGCTATGATCATTCTTTCATCTTGACTAACGCGAATAACATCTCCTCTACTGAGCAAGTGTTCCTAGCTGTTAAGATACGCACTTTGGACCCCACGTTTATTGGACATTTTTTCTTGCTCTTGTCCATACTACCACCTCTGAAGGTTACCGACCCTATACTCTTCGCAACACAAGAGCCAGTACATGTATTCAACTGTCAGAGGTATCAGAACGGTTTTAGTTTATGACTTTCGACTCGTTCGTTTCCGGTACAGGAATCCTTACTTCAAATTAATACATTTATCGTTCTCCATCATCGTAGAAAGTCTGTAACATCATCACGGAATCACCCCATGTATACGTACATTTACAGACGAACGCGCCTGTAACTTTAACGTGTTGTAGTCTCGTTGGATGACGTATCCGGACATGGGTTCCTATTCAAAATATGATGTACTCACTCCCCTCTACACGTCCTAGAAGTCTGTAACGGGAATTTCCGACCACCCTATGTAGGTCAACTGAAGTACGGGATACAAATTTTTCGTACGGCTGTCTTTTCACCGTCGATAGTAATAGTATCGACTGAAGAATATCGTAGCAATACTAGTGCTAGCGAAGTCGAAAAAAAAGCGACAACGGTAAAATTTGTATTCCATACTGCAGTTTACGAACCCTGCTTCAAGTCTTCCGTATTCATAGGAACAAATAAATCCATACCTACAAACGAAAACAAAAAAGTAAAAATTGTCCTGAATGAAAAACAATTGTTCCAGAAAATCTCAACCTCAATGGCTCAAATGGCTCTGAGCACTATGGGACTTAACATCTGGGGTCATCAGTCCCCTAGAACTTAAAACTACTTAAACCTAACCAACCTAAGGACGTCACACTCATCCATCACCGAGGCTTGGTTCGATCCTGCGACCTTAGCAGTCGCTCGTTTCCGCACTGAATCACCTAGAACCGCTCGGCCACCACGGCCGGCTCAACCTGAATGGGAATGAAAGTAAGTACCAAATGAATTGGAGTGAACAACTGATTTCAATTAACACAAGCGACAAAAATTGTAGACAATGTGTAGCCCTGTCTTCTAAAAACACATTCATCTATTTCAGTTTACAGCGATGACGCCTTTCCATAGAGGATAACCGATTTATTCTCCATGGCTCGAAAATAAAGACGTTAATATCTATGAGTAACCTATGAAGTCATTGTTCAAAGGCGATGGGTTGTATCCCATTCTTCGGTTGACCCAACTGCGCTATCCAGTAATGCTTCCCAAGAAGTGACGTCACTGCGGACAATACCATTACGTCACTGGCCGGCACCTTCCAAGAATGATTGCCTATCGACGTCGCGGGGTCCAAAACGATACATATCGAACGTGCCATTCTAAATCGATCATGCGACTCTTGTGGCGGGCTTTACGAGTCTGTCTACGGTGGTCACTACAGCAACGACAAAAGAAGAGCGTTACAAAATATTTATAATTACAAAGGAGAAGACTTACCTCACTCGTCGTCGGTGTTATCGTCATGTGACTGTCTATGTGATGTGTACGCTACGGGAACAATTCGCTTTTTGCCATAGCCTGGGTAAATTCGGTCAATATCAGCCAGAATCGTGGGTAGACTGCCACATGCGTTAACTTTTCCCTGTAAACGCAGGTTGTGGGAGTAAGAGTACTGAAAGAAGTACAGTTCGTCTCTTTGTCCTGGACGCCCTTCTCTTTTAATGGAAGGCTTCAGATTTCCATAGCCGCTCCACGTTCTGCGTGTGCAAACTGTGGTCGTCCGGAGACACCAACTCTACGCAGTGGTTGACAAACTCGTGCTCGACTCCTCCTGCTTTGAGTGTCTTATAGGACCGAAACCCACATGTAATGACTTTGCTACCATGCTGTATGAAGTGCTGTTTCAGACGCACTGAAGTGACCCTGTCTCTGGACAATACTCCGACAACGAAACACTTCCGTGTCTCTCCTTCTATTCCACCGAATACCCAAATATGATCAGTTTCACTCTTTCAAGGTCCTCCTCTGTGGTTCTTCCTTCTTGCTATGTGGGATTCGTGCACTTCAACAACTTTACTCGGTCTACCAAGTGGTACACTGTCGTTCGTCACTACAAAACCAGAAATAGTCGCACACGGTATTAGCAGGTAAGTCAGTTTCCCATGTTATTGCTTGCAAGGTGTAGTCTCGAATCCAGAAAATAGAAGAATTAAGTTGGTACGGATGGATTATTTGGAAGAGTCGAACCATCTATTCGTCCCGATACTCGTTCGTTTTCCGCATTGTTCGCAATGGAGTTGTAAAGGTATTTCAGCATCGAAACTTTTCTTGCAAAGTTTCACACACTTCGCACCACCACAGTCTACACAGTCCCTCCTTCCCTCCAACGGTAGTACTCCATATTTGCTACAAAAAGTCAAACAATTTTCTACGCTGGATAAGCTCTGAATTAGATTTTGTCATGTGAGAGAATCCGCCGAAGAAACGTCAAGAACACCAGAAATCCCACTCACTACCGACATACATCGCCTGTGTTTCCCTACCAACTCACAAGTAATTCGCGGACGTACGTAATTGACAGCAACGAAGGGAACAACGGAAAACAGATAAAAATGATCATCACAAATAACTGATTATAACGACCACTACCAGAGTCGCATGATCGATTTTGGATAGCACGTTCGATATGTATCGTTTGCACCCCGCAACTTCTATTGGCAATCATTCTTGGAAATTACCCACTGGCCAAAGCGGATCATTAATATCGCAAATTCCTCTTGCCTCTCTCGTGCTACTAGGTGTGCTTTCGGGTCTCATTCCCGCGAAAGGCGGTTCCGCTAACAGGCTTTCAGTAGCTGGATCTGGAATTTGGAGCTGGAAAAGTATACCACGTACCTCTGGCAGCTGAGATGTCGTCGGCGCGATGGTCCCGCTTCCAGAATGCACTTTGACGACAGCACTATGTGGCAGACTGAGCTACGGATCGATGGTACGCAGTGTTCCGGATCACCAGGCAGACTGATAGACTGATGCTAGGCAACAGCACGGACCGCTTGCTACGTCACATCATTGTTTGAAATGACGTCACACATACGTTGCAAGTGCTCTGACCGGACGGTGTATAAAAGCAGCAACACGAGAGAGGCAGGGACGGACTACTCCGAATGCTACATGCGTTACGGCGTGTTCCACAGGTAGTAGATGTAGCACGTGTGTATCTCTTACAGCAAAACTACACGATTTAGTGGCGGTCTTAGAAAGCACTTTGAGAAAATCGTCGCGGCATTTATCACTTCAGACCTGTTTCTTAGCGCCAACTGTTTACTGAGGTGTGAAATACTCAGACTACAGGTAAAACCATTACAAATTAAGGTAGTTGCAGAGACTGACCTACAAGGGTAATCCCAAAAGTAAGGTCTCCTGTTTTTTTTATAATCATATAGACCTATTTATTTCTACAATGGTTTACATCATTTTAAAGCTTGAACATTTAGCTACACTACTGGCCATTAAAATTGCCACACAACGAAGATGACGTGCAACAGACGCGAAATTTAACAGACATGAAGAAGATGCTGTGATATGCAAATTATTAGCTTTTCAGAGCATTCAAACAAGGTTGGCGCCGGTGGCGACACCTACAACGCGCTCACATGAGGAAAGTTTCAAACTGATTTCTCATACACAAACAGCTGTTGACCGGCGTTGCCTGGTGAAACGTTGTTATGATGCCTCGTGTAAGGAGGAGAAACCATCACGTTTCCTACTGTGATAAAGTTCGGATTGTAGCCTATAGCGATTGAGGCTTATCGTATCGCGACGTTGCTGCTCGTGTTGGTCGAGATCCAATGACTTTTAGCAGAATATGGAATCGGTGGGTTCAGGAGGGTAATACGGAACGCCGTGCTGGATCCCAACGGCCTCGTATCACTAGCAGTCGAGATGACAGGCATCTTATCCGCATGGCTGTAACGGATCGTGTAGCCACGTCTCGATCCCTGAGTCAACAGATGGGGACGTTTGCAAGACAACAACCACCTGCACGAACAGTTCGAAGACGTTTGCAGCAGCACAGACTATTAGCTCGGAGACCGTGGCTGCGGTTACCCTTGACGCTGCATCATAGACAGGAGTGTTTGCGATGGTGTACTCAACGACAACCTGGGTGCACGAATGGCAAAACGTCTTATTTTCGGATGAATCCAGGTTCTGTTTACAGCATCATGATGGTCGATTCGTGTTTGGCTACACCGCGGTGAACGCACATTGGAAGCGTGTATTCGTCATCGCCATACTGGCGCATTACCCTGCGTGATGGTATGTGGTGCCGTTATTTACACGTCTCGGTCAACTCTTGTTCGCCTCACCAATTGAAAACGTGTGGACAATGGTGGCCGAGCAACTGGCTCGTCACAATACGCCAGTCACTACTCTTGATGAACTGTGGTATCGTGTTGAAGCTGCATGGGCGGCAGTACTTGTACACGCCATCCAACCTGTGTTTGACTCAATACCCAGTCGTATCAAGGCCGTTATTACGGCCAGAGGTGATTGTTCTAGGTATTGATTTCTCAGGATCTATGCACCCAAATTGCGTGGAAATGTAATCACATGTGTGTTCTAGTATAATATATTTGTCCAATGTATACCCGTTTATCATCTGCATTTCTTCTTGGTGTAGCAATTTTAATGGCCAGTAGTGTATTTTTCGACGTAATTACCGTTTCTTTCGATGCATTTTTGTACACGCAGTGGCAGTTTTTGTATATCCATGTCATACCACCTCGTCGCCAGTCTGTTCAGAAAGTTATGAACCTGTTCTTTCACATCGTCTTCTGGGCTGAATCGCTTTCTGGCCAAATGTTCTTTTAACCTAGGCAACAGGTGACAGTCACTGGGCGCCAAGTCAGGACTATAGGGTGGAAGGGTGATTATGTACCACTGCAACTGTTGCAGGGGAGCAACGGTTTGCCGAGCTATGTGTTGGCGAGCATTGTCATGCAGAATGTGTACGCCCTTGCTCAACAATCCTCTTCTCCTGTTCTGAATTTCCAGTTTGAGTTTTTTCAGAGTCTCACAGTACCTGTCAGCGTTAATTGTGGCCCCAGCGATTCTTCTCCGACGACGAGGTGAAAGAAGAGGTTCATAATTTTCTGAACAGCATGGCGGCGAGCTGGTATGGCATGGGCATACAAGTACTGCCATAGTGTCCACAAAAATGCGACAGAAATGGTGATTATGTCGAAAAATAGCTAACTGTTCAGGCTGTAAACTGATATAAACCATTGCAGAAATAAACAGGTCTATGTACTCATACAAAATAGGAGACCTTACTTTCGAGATTACGACACTGTTGCTCGAGGCTACTACTGCAAATGGTTACTGCAGTCTAAGGATAGTGAAGAGTTTCATTCAGAAATGATCATTCATTCTGCTGAAGCATGTCTAGAATTATCACTGTAGGTAAAGTAGCAGGACATCCGACAATGGAGCTCCAAATACTCTAATCATGTACTTTAATGGTTTGTGCACGATATCGAAAGAGGTACTGTTGATACAAAATGAATTGCAGGCCCGATCTTTTCTGTAAGCAACCTTATCTTAACTTATGATACGTGTATGAAAAACGTACTGCAACATTTTCAAGCAACAAACAACTAATGAAAATGCCCACTGTTATATCATGTCAGAAAATGCAGCAGCAGACACCACCAATGTGTCTACGATGCTACTGCAAGGGTAGTTTGTACGATGAAAAGAAGACCTACCTCTCTCTCTCTCTCTCTCTCTCTCTCTCTCTCTCTCTCTCTCTGGAAAGCAGACTCTGTGGAAGGTGTTCTGCGAGATAAACGAATTCTTGCAACAGCTAGCGAACGTGCAGCGATAGAAGTAAATAGAGAAGAGAAGAACAAAAATTCTACGTATGTATTTGATATGGTAATCCAATGTTATGCTTGGAAATTTAATCGATGCTGAGCTGTTTGTTAATAAAATACACATATTTTCTTACTCATATTAATGCCAGGTGCCAGCTCTAATGCGTATATTGAACCTTTCATTCTTGAATGTCGTACAGGCAAATTCGTTTATACCGATACTGTAAAACGCAGATATCCTATGAAACATATGCGTGATCTGTATTTCGAATCAGAAATTTCTAGACACATGCGGTCTAGACATACGGTCTTCGTGTGCTAAAAATAAGAAAATGTTTTATGAGCGGTAGCTCACTTATATTTCGAAACTTTCCTGGCACACAGTTTTAATCTGCCAGGAAAGTTTCATATCAACGCACACTCCGCTGCAGAGTGAAAATCTCATTCTGGTCACTTATATCTTGTCTTCCATCTTCTGCGTTGCAAAGTTGAGTTATTCTGTAAATGTCTGCCCGTGTACGTATTCTTCGTATATCCATATTTAATCTGGATGAAGGTGGGACATAGCTGGTATGATCTTTATTAAAAATGAAATTCCTCCAGCTGTACTTAAGATTTTATATACATATTTTTAATATAAGATTTTATACTTACTTCGCTACTAGTTTCGACGTTGCGTCAACTCCATCTTCAGGCCCGTACACTTTGATGAAATCAGTTGCATGTGGCTCAGTCTAGAAGTCCGCGGTGAGACCAACACGTGCTGCACCACTGTACGTGTACATATTTTCCACTAGTTTTAAATAAGATTCAACTGTTATCATTTATTGAATACGTTCCTTTCCTCGGATTTGGACACGCGTACGTTATTCACTATTTTCCAGACTATTCAACATCTGGAACAGAGTTGTCGGGAACGGGCGCTTGGGAGACATAATGACCGAACAGCTATCGTCGTCAGTCATTAATACGTCAAAATACAAAGTGGCCCTGAGCTACATTTTCGGTCAGTTAAAGTATCTTGCGCCGGCCGGAGTAGCCGAGCGGTTCTAGGTACTTCAGTCTGGAAACGTGTGAGTGCTACGATCGCAGGTTCAAATCCTGCCTCGGGCATCAATGTGTGAGATGTCCTTAGGTTTAAGTAGTTCTAAGTTCCAGGGGACTGATGAACTCAGATGTTAAGTCCCATAGTGCTCAGAGCCATTTGAACCATTTTGAAAGGATCTTGCAGTAATTCTTGTCCAGGTTATGTTCAGGATGAGTCGGTCATTGGTCTCCGAACAGTGGCGTTGTCAGTCTCCAATACCATTCAGACACAGATCACGCTGTACTGTTTTTAGTCGATGGTGCTAGAAGAAAGGTCCATTATTCATATACAGCGATCCGTACTGAACATGTGTACTTTCCTTTTGAAGTACGAATCCCATGCGATAGCAGAATTGCTTACCACCATAAAATGAAGTGTTGTCACTTGGAGGCAATCGTTGTGTGCACCCGTAGCATACATTTAATTTAATTTAATTTAATTTAATTTAATTAATACAATCGAATCGCGTCTTTGAAAACGTTCGCAACTTCTGATAAAGCCGAGAGAGAAAACACTTAAACGTGTGTGCATGTGAAACAGTAAACCAATAACATTACAGAACTGTTCTTCCTACTCACCTGCATTAACTTACAGTTTTCTATATTTAGAGTAAGCCACCACTCATCACACCAAACAGTAATTAAGTCCAATTCAACCCGTGGTGTCCTACACTCACGCAACAACGACACCATTCCGTACGGCACTGAATTTTCAGTAGACAGTCGCAATTGCTCGTCACCATGTCTGCCAGACCGTGTAAGTTTGTAGAGTAGCAGACTGGTCCTATCACACTTCCTTGGGGACGTTACCTTTATCTTCGATGAGTACTTACCAGTACAACCAAATGAGCTCCATTACATAAAAAAGCCACTCACCTATGTGGGGACCTATTCCAAATGCCTGGACCTTCGATAGCTGTCTGGAGTGCGCCACTATGTGAAGAAATTTCCGGAAATCTGGGAATATGATATGCGACAGTTGCCCCTTATCCATGGTTCAAAAGGTATCGAGCAAGGAAAAGGCAGCCTTCAGCTGTGCAGAGTGGCCGAGCAATCTTGGGCGTCATGTCACGGATTGACCGGCTCCTCCTGCCGGAGGTTCGAGTCCTTTTTCGGGCATGGGTGTGTGTGTTGTTCTTAGCGTAAGTTAGTTTAAGTAGTGTGTAAGTAGAGAGACCGATGACTCCAGAAGTTTGGTCCCTTAGGAATTCACACACATTTGAACATTTGCATGATCTATTTCGCACTTGCGATGCTTTCTAAATGTTTACTTTTCTTAGCAGCATCTGTTGTTCCCATCATAGACTTAATTCCGACGTACCTCTGATATTTTAACAGAGTTTTCGGTTTTTGTTGGGGCTGGCTACTGATTGCACTGTGTGAGTTGCGAACTCAGTTCATATAGTTTTGTTAACTTGGAAGCTACAGACACACACAAAAAAAAAACAGTAAATAGAGTTAAGGCATATCTGCACTGTAAATGACAGACAAGCGTATCAACAACAGCACGCACTGTTTAATAAAATGAAGGGAAACTTATTGATGAAAATAAAATATTACAAAAAATCAGTAGATGATGAAAAAACTAGAGACTGTATTTAGATTAAGTCTGCATCTGTAAAAGGTACTCACTGTTTCAATAGTGAAATTAAATTAACATTACGACTACAATCTCGCATTTGGTGAAGCCTAAACGTAGAACATTCTGTCATTCATTTTCCAATACATTTATTCTGTAACAGAATCATTGTCTTACCATAAAAATTAGTTTTTCATAAACAGCCATTTACACAACCAAAGACAAACAATAACCTATAATGATCGTTTAAGAGATGAACCGCCAGAAAAGCAGATGTTCAGTTATGAAAATGATGAGATGCTGGGAGTAACGCTGCATTGAAGGCATGAATAAAGGAAAAGTGCGAAGAGATGATGGTGTATTGATGCAAACAGTTGAAGACTGGAAGTGTCAAATGTTGTATGTGCCATTTATCCAAGAAAATTGTTTTCAGCACTAATGTGTTCGCGGGACCCATTTGCATTTCTCTAGGTCTGTTCCAAGTGCCAAATTACGCAGAAGTAGTGTCAAGGATTCGTTAGTAGATGGCGCTAGGTTTTTATGTCAAACAACGCTACTTTTCGAGCTCCAAGTCCCGGGCGTCAACGTCTCCCCCATTTAATCGATCACTATTTGTGTGGCAAGCATAACACATGTAAGCTTTTGTTTGCATCGCCGGAACAGCTCAGTGATGAAGATAATTAGGGTTCAAAAAAAGTTGTAAACTGAACAGATAAACCAACTGGAAAATGTAATGAAAAGCAATTTCTCCTCAAACATCACAGGGACTTCTACAGTTAACTTTGCAATGTTTTATCTCAAGAATGGAGTACTGTAAGAACCAGAAGTCAACACTGAAAGATTTTTCACTGAATTGAATGCTGTCATTCTACTGTGAAAATATGAAAAGAATGAGAAATGGTTTTCGTTGATTACAGTTCTAACAGTTAAAATTTTTACGGCTGTATTTCTGTACATCTATTATAAGTAAAATGAAGTGCCTCAGAAATAACGGGACTTGGAACACATCTGACCCATGGTAAGACACCTAGAATGTATTTAATTGTTTATTTACTTTCTAATTTGTCTCATTTTTGCCAGTGATGAGACGAGAAGAAGTAGTCTGTGGTATTAAAATTTCTTCTCAATTGTTATGATACAGGTAAGTTATGTACAAGAAGAGGTGCACTGACTATCTGAACCATTTTTAGCTTTTACGATATTCATGTAGATAAGGAAAATTCTTCCTTTTGCAACTTGCTGTATATTTTGCTTTTTAGGCATACATGTATTGCCTATCCATACTAAGTGTCATTAGTGACCTGTAATACAGAGAAAGATGTATTCATACATGTTTTGTTAAGAAATATGTAGAGTTTCCTGGCATTTGAATTATGTAACTATATACAAATGTACAGGCGTGACTTATAAATTATTTTCATTTTTCTATTCATTGTACGCGTTCATTACTTCTTCATGAACACTAGCAGCACACACTAGAACCAATGGGAATATCAGAAGAATAGAAGAATGAAAATAACGTATATAACAACTATTTATTTATAAATAGATAGTTTAAATGTGTGTGTGTGTGGAAACCCTATGGATATAATAGAATATATAAATAAATCATTTTCTCCACCTTCCATACCACTAACAATACTTAGTATGGAAACGCGAAACATTTTCGATTAAAACGAATAAAACATTCAGGTGGCAAAGCTGAAATTTTCTTATCTACATAAAAACACGATTGAGTTAGCAACATGGAGAATAATGGCTGCAACTCTTAACAACATCTTAACTATGCTACAACTTTGTACTCTATCTGCTTAGCGTAGGTGAAAGTCAAATGCAAATTGAAGAACTTAATAAAGGCAATTTAAACTGGTCCTGACAATGTATGACGTTAGGACCGAAATAATGTTCAATCACCACACTGATTTGGCATTTAGAGGAATTGGAACGATAACTTCATGGATTTTTGTATTAAGAGCAAATTTTCTGGTGAGATGCTACTGCTGGGAGGTAAGACAATATCTCTTCAAAAACACTGTCCAGGCTTGCGGAAGTGTTGCAACAGTCTGGAATGAAAATCAAGTTAAAGAATTTTAAGATGATTAGAGTACACGATGAAGATGATCGGAAAGTGAAAACAACAGAAAGGGCAAATTGAACAAGTTACAGGATACAGATACTTGAGGAGCGCAACTTGTTGCGTGAAAAAGAAATAAGACCAAGAATTGCACTGTTTAGAGAAAAAAAGATGCATCAAATTGGCTCTGTAGTTAAAACAAGTCGATAGAATGCTTCGTGTTGGTACATTTCTCTACGGCTCTGAAGAAGGAGGGACCTCGAAAAAGAAAGGGAAAGATGAAACAGAGAAACTCGAGATGTGGGTTTTGGAGGAGAAGGCTGGACATGGAATAGGATGATGAGGTGGAGAATAATGAAACACTGAAGGAGTAAAGGAACAAAACACTCTTAAACCTGTTTAAGAAGAGGAAAACAGACTTGGTGGGACGAATACTGAGAGGGCTGAGAAGGAAAGGAAGTCTAACGGCATCTGTCGAAGGCAAAGTGGAAGGACAAGAGAAAAAAGGAAGGAGAAAAACAAAAACACTGATTCAAATGAAAACTAAGACGTAGTTAGCCCAAAAAAGACTGAGATGCTGACAGTCAAAAGGGATAACACTTGATGATAATGCTGAGCTACGCAGATATTAATCTAGTAGTAAGGTAGAAATCAGCAACTTAGTACTACAGAGGATGCAAAAAATGTTTTGTATGTAGAAGAATTAAATTATGTTCGTAATATTCTGTGCATGCACTAACTGCATGATTAACAAAGTTTCTGATATCAAATTTGTAACTACAGTTTCATATTGTGCAAAAAACGTTATAAAACTTCGTTTACTGTGATTAAAGAATATTTCTTTCCTTTCATCTCTCACAGTTATGAATATAATATGCGGCTGATTATTAAACGTTTGATGTCATGTGTATAATTAAACAGGGCGGAACACACTAAAACAGAATAAATTGTACTGTGACCCACTTGTCTTTCAAATTTACATTTGTTTGTAATCAAATCACTCAAATGAAACAGAGAATGGAAATATTACAGCATGTGGGATCATAACTGGGAACAACGGCAAGACCTACTCATTATCGATATGATGTATCAATTACATTCTATTTTAAACTTTCAATGAAAAGCAACATCATTAACAACTTTTGCAGAGCATTGTATCAAGTTTATAAATGCCACATAACGGCCAGACTACGAATTCTCTAACAAATATAATTATGAACATACAATCTCTCTTGCACAGAAACAATTTCCCTAAATCACACTGTGGCTGTGTTATTCAGTGCCATCAATTCCCCCAGATAATGTACAGTGTATGCACCTGTAAACCTTGTTCTTTATTGTTTTAAAAATGTGGATAATATGTTTTATAACAGGATGAAAAGAAGTGCACTTTTTTATTATACTAATACTAGGACCGAAAGTGAAATATATTCACTATACTGACTTTTATGTTTCTGCAACAATTTTTGGTCTAAGTAAACTCAGTTTCTCACTGTTGAGTACCACACAACTGGAACACTAAACGAAAGATATAGTTTACACTTAAATACACATATCAGCCTTACATTGTGTATGTATTTTTGTAATAATCTGGAGTCTGATGATGTGAAAATAACTCTTTATGAAACACATACAGTATGATGGTATAAGTATATACAAAAGCAAGCAGAATTCAATATTTAATTTTCTCTGCTCTTGAGAGGCTGAATTCAACACTTCAGTTAAAAAAAAAAACATTTTTATCATAATGTACAAATCATAGAAATTCTTATTTTGTATGTAAATTATTTTTAAATTATATTCACAGTAAGTATATATTTGATATATTTGGAGGTATGTTTCTTCTGAACAAGTCTAGAAGTTTGTTGGGGAGAGATGATAACGTATTTTGCAAATGTTGAAAGTATATGAAGCTTCACTAAACATACAGTAATGACTCCTGTTCTAAATGTCACCACCCATATTCATAATGGAGCCTGACGATGGTGCAGTGTAACACCATGACAAGCATCTTATAAAAAAAACAGCTGACGATGTTTTTACTACATATGAATGGAAGAGCTGTTTTCCCAGGACTCATCAGATGACAGATGTATGGAGGTATCTCAAATTGTATGACTGGCTACAAAATCCAGGAGCAGAAGGCCTTTAACAGTTCAAACTATTTACATATCTCCATCTGAATGAGTTTGTCTGTAGAATGCCTATTTCTATTGAAGGTCAACAAAGAAATCGTTCTATTAATTAGTTATTTCTTGTATGCCAAAACCATGTTGTAAGTAATTTAAAACCTCTGGAGTACAACATACAGTTACTATATCACCGCATTTAAGTGTGATAATATGTGAAATACGCTTGACTCATATAATTTTGGCCAATAAATGACATGTATAACAGTCAGAATCATCGTTTGCTGCAACAAGAAGGTATGACTACACAAACTAAAATGAAGCAAGAACACCATACATAATTATGAGGAAGCGGTATTTTTTAAAGTGAAGCCTCGCTGCTCATATTCGATAACTAATTTTGGTGTCCTTTTACGTCATTTCCAACCCTGTGCTGCGAAGGAAATAGAACCCAGCGCCAGATTTCAGGGGACAAAGGACAAGATGAGATTTAGAGATCTACCCTGCCACCTGGCGGCGACTGGAGGAACCAGGTAGCGCGTCTCGCAGCTTTCATGGGCCGCCGTGCTGCGCCACGCGGTTGCTGGCGGAACTACGTCCGCACAAAAGGGCGTGGTCAATTTATTGAACCTGTTGCTGCCGGCACAGTGGCTACGAACCCAAACAAAGGAAGCGCCCTGCCTTTGTTTCTGGCAGAAGCACCTCCTTTGCAGAAATTCCTCTAAGCGAGCAGTTAAACTCGCTCCTAGGGGCAGGGTCTGAATTATTTCCCTTCATCTGTCGACCAGAAGGGCAGTTTTAGATCTGCATCTACATTTCTACATTCATACTCTGTGAATCACTACGAGCTGAATGGAAGAGGGTGCGTTCCATTGTACCTATTAATAGGGATTTCTCTAGTCCTATTCACAAACGCAGCCCTGGAAAAAAGATTGTTTAAATGCCTTTGTACATGCTGTAATATATCTAGCCTTATCTTCAATAAGCGCTTGGGAGCTGTGTGTAGGTGGTTGTCCTCTAACTATGTTCCTGGAGTCATTATTTAAATTCGTTTCTTGGAGCTTTGTATTCTTGAAACATTTTACGAGTACGTCTGCCTTCAACAGTCTGCATGTTCAGTTTCCTCAGCACCTCTGTAACACTATCCTATGGGGCCAAACAGACTTGTGATCATTATTGCTGGCCTTTCCTGTATACGTTCAGTATCCCCTGTTTTGTCCTACTTGATATGGGTCTCATTCAGTCCGACAATATTCTGGGACAGGTAACACCAGTGTTGTGTAGATTTGTAGACAGAGTGCACTTACTTAGTATTCTACCAATAAACCGAAGTCTACCACTCACTTTACCTGCGACGGAGGCTGTGTGATCATTCAGTTTCATATCCCCCCAAACTGATACACAAAGGTATTTATATCTTTTGAGCAATTCTAGCTGTAACTCATTGATTTGCAGTCGTAGCACACTGTGCAGTTTCGTTTTAAAAAGTATAAAATTTTACATTTCTGAACATTTATAGAAAGTCAGCACTCTTTGCATCACTGTGGAATTTTATCATTATCTTACTGAATACCTGTGCCGCTTTTCTTCAGAGAGTAATTCATTGTAGATAGCTGCATCGTCTGTGAAATGTCTGACTGTATGCCAGGCCATTAACAAACAACATTAACAGAAAGATTCCAAACATGTTTCCCCGTGGCACACCCAAAGCCACTTTTACTATTTGTGTTGATGACCCTCCATCCACGATAGCGTGCTGGGTCGTTCCTACGAAGAAAAAAACAGTCCAATTACAAATTTTGCTTGGTGCCTCAAACGACAGCACATTTGATAGTAACGTTAAGCGTGGTACTGAGTCACAGGCTTTTCGGAAGCCAGAAAATGCTGCACCTACTTTCGTGCGTTGATCTCTGGATTTCAGCATGAGGGAAGAAAACAACTTTGGTTTCACATGGTCGACAGTTTTTGAATTCATGCAAGCAGGCATGGAGGAGATCACTCTGGTTGATTATCTCATCGTAGTTGAATCCGGAATATTTTCTAGTCTACAAAAAACGGATACCAATGGTACTGGAAGTTAGTATTGTGGTTGAGCAGGCAGATGTGACCTGTGTTTTCGCCCAGCCACACACTGTTTTGTTCGAGGCATCTGTAGTATAGTATGCTGGACATTTGATCACTGCTCACAAAAGAAATCTCCAGTGTTCCATAAGTATAAAGATTTAGTACGTGTGTGTACTATAAGAATCCAATTTGGGAAACAGTCACGCACCAATAAACCCTCCCATTACTCAATCAGTCGAACTATCATGCACACAGAAACTTCACGCGTGACACTTTACAATTGAATTTCGGTGTTTAATATATGACGTTAAATACATAAGCGAGAAAAAATCTACAAGAGGTTTGGAACTGTTCTTAAAGTTTGTTACAAGACGCAAAGTGCTCTCATTACGAAACGCTGGATGAATATAGTATGAGTATTTTGAGCTCTATTTTAAGGAAAAGGACGTTTTCGCGCATGTAGATGTTTATGATGTCGCATCTCGTAAATTGTATGTCACACAATTACATAAGTTTGCAGCTATATTCAGTGGTCAATTTGAATACCGCCTGCAAAATGTTTTGCGGTAGAGTAAGTAGTAAAGAAGTCATAAATGAAAAAGTTATGTCTCATAATGACGTTTTATTGCATGAACAGCCAAAATGTAGTAAGCGATGAACTTTATTTCCCTTTCATCATTTTGTGCGAGATGTCAGCGAGAGAAAGTTTTATAAATATCTGAAATTAGGTGCAAGGTTTGTTGGAAACCCTAAGTGATCTGATTCCCAAACACTGGCCGAATAAAATACCGGTGTTTGATCGCTGCCAGCTTCCATCTGAGCAACAGACAAGCCAACTATATTCCTCAAGTTCAATACTGAGCCACCTGCTGAAGTACAATCCTGTCCCTACATATCTAGGAGTCATCTTGGATCTATCCTTGACCTATAGTGCACATGCAAGCAAAACATCTTCTAAAACCAAAAGCCGTAACAACACCATACACAAAATCAGAGGAACAGGTTGGGGTCCTACTGCATCTACTCTCAGAACTACAGCACTTGCCCTGGTAAATCCAGTAGCTGAATACTGCAGCCCAGTATAGCTTAACAATGCCCATAGAAAGTAGGTAGACGCCCAGCAGAATGACACAGTGAGGGTTATACCAGGGACCATCCAGTCTGCTCCTCAGAAGTGGCTGCCCGTGGTCTCTGACATCTCCAAAGAGCACTAGCACTGAAGAAACGATGGCATACGTGCTGTCACAACCCTCTCTTACTAATACATGAAGACTGTCTATATGAAGATCTCAGGCTGAATTCTCAGAACCCTTCATGGATTTCAGGAAAAAAGCTGGCTCAAGATCAGTTTAGGGTAAGTGAAGCTTGGCGCAGCGACTGGGTGTCTTCAGACCCAGACTGATCTGGAATAATCCCGAACCCAACCAAGCAACACCCTGATTTTAACCAACCCAGGAGTATCTGGCCATCACTTAAGCAGATACGAACCCAACACGGAAGACGTAAGTTTTGGAAGCACAGGTGGAAGTTTGCTGATAGCCCTTTCTGCGACTGTGCAGACGTGCCTTAGTCCATCAGCCACATCCTAATGTAGTGCCCACTTTGAAGGTTCAGTGTTTCAATGTAGCAGATCCTTCAGGCCAGTGTGGAAGCTGTGGAGTGGTCAAGGACACTGGACTCCATCTGTGATAATACTGACGTTACTCACAAATCGAGGTTTAAACCTGTATATGTTTGTAAATACGTAAATAATTGTACATTGTAACAACACACTGTATCTTCAAGCCATACGATAAAGATCGCTGTCAGTTACTCTGTCTCAAGACAAATACGCAGTTTCTAGCCGTAATATTTTTGTTTCTATGTCAAACTTTTAACATAAAGTTGTACTTCGTACTGAGTGGATTACGAGTGCACTTTAAATTTTTAAATTCAGTCCCTAATTACATGCAACTGCGTCCCTAAAAATCAAATCGTTATTACCCTGTGAGCCTTTAGATAAGGCAACGTGCAACTGGCGTCTGGTGGTGGGTTCCTGTATTCTGGCCTACTAATACATAAATGTGATGATAGCTGAAATTTTACTGGGTCAGCACCTATACTCCGAACGTCGGTACACAATATTTCGCAGTTACTATTTTCTCGATCTCGCACTTTCGCCGTTGCTGATCCGTTTGGGTAACTGTTGGTATGTTTAGTGTGAGACACTATTTGTCTTTTACCACTGTGGCTTTATCTTGAGGTGCCAATAAATAATACACAGGTGTGGAAAACTCAAGAAAGAAATTGACTTACGCATTATGTATCACTGCCAAGTAACGTATCTCGATGAAAGTTGTACCACATACGAACAGCTACAGAGCAGTATGATACAGAGCACGGAAGGTAACTTCATTAAATACGCAATGAGAGGAAAAGGTATGACACTTTCATTCAAAGACAATAGCTACAATGAAGTAACCGCTATTTACAACGGTGCTGGATGTTACAAAAGGCAGTACGGATGGCAAAGCATGCCCTCCGAAGTGCTCCCATGTTGGCTACAAGGTCGGTAAGGAGTTCTCTTGGTATGGCGTACCATTCCTCAGCTAGCACGGTTGGCGACTGATGGATGGTGTCTGTGCATGTGGACGTGATTCCTTCCGTCTCCTAACGCATCCCACACATACTCGATGGGGTTTGTGTCGGCGTATGCGCAGGTCTGGCCATTCGCTGAATATACTGTCGTTCAAAGAGCACATCCATCTGCATCGTACGATGTGGACATGCACTGTCATCCACAAAGAAGTCAGGGTCAAATGCACTCCTGAACAGACTCACACTGAGAAGGACTGGAGCAACAATCACGTTAAACTGTGAATGTGTGAATGTACCATGTTCGGGGATCAGTATGCCCACGAAGCATTATGCTTCCACACACAATAACATATGAACTACCAAAGCTGTGATGTTCAATGTGTGTGAAATCTTATGGGACTTAACTGCATAGGTCATTAATTCCTAATCTTACACACTATTTAATCTAAATTATCTAAGGACAAACACACACACACACACACCCATGCCCGAGGGAAGACTCGAACCTCCGCCGGGACCAGCTGTACAGCCCATACCTGCCGCGCCTTAGACCACTCGGATGTGATGTTCGATAAAGCTCATATGTCCATTACGTGTTCCCACCACTCGCCATATGTGGGTTCGTACAGCACTCGCAGACATGATCCCTTTACGATACAAGTGCTATGGTTCAAATTTGGCGCCGAACTCTCTGGTGAACAAATGAACACTGACCGGGATGGGCCACACAACAAAGCACAACGACACTGTGTTCTGCTGAAGTGAAAAGTGTTTTACTACTTTATTTGTGAAAAATACTTGTTACAGTTACTTGTGCATCACAACACCTCAGCGTGATGCGCAGAATGGAAGTGCGTGCCACACGAAAATGCAAGTAAAAACGAAAATAGGAGCGAAAACATCTCGAAAAACTAAATTACATTCTGGAAGATAGGTCAACTCCCAGAAAAAAACTCTCTCATCAACATCATTTGGTTGGCTTGGCTCTGAGCAGTATGGGACTAAGGTCATCAGTCCCCTAGAACGGAGAGCTACTTGAACCTAACTAACCTAAGGACATCACACACATCCATGCCCGAGGCAGGATCCGAACTTGCGACCGTAGCCGTCTCGCGGTTCCAGATTATAGCGCCTAGAACCGCTCGTCCACCCCGGCCGGGCTCGTTTGGTGGCAGACGACGATCTACCTGTAGTAATTAACACAAAAGTGATCCAGAAAATTCATGCTCACCAAAATTAAAGGTATTTACAAAAAGAAACGATCTGTTGTTTGAACTAAAATGCACATAATTTTATAATCATTTAAGAAAAAATGTTCACATTTGCAGAATAAATAAAAACGAAAACCCACTGATGACGTCACAGTGGTGCCGAAACATGTTTGGGTACTGAGAAAAACGGTGTTTTGCATAACTGGTGGACCTCACATCCAACAATTTTAACTGCCAACACGGCCAATACTAGGAACTGAAAATCAAAATGATGGATTGTATGTCTTGTGCGAATGCAGTCACTATGATGGAGCTCCCCTTGTCTGCAGCGAATCAAATTATGGCAATCTTTTCAAACAAACAGCAGCTGGATTCAACCGAAAACACTGTCGTATGCTATCTCTGTCTGAAGTGACGTCGTGCCATACGCCATTGCCGTCTAGCAGGTTTCTGCACATTCGTCAAAGGTAAGCGGAGAAGTCGACTGCGTGCACTTAACTCATACCATAATAAACGGCAGCGGACAGTCACCACTCACGGTGTACGATGTGTTCCGCCGTTCCACTACTGTGCCAGCGGCGAAGAGGATGCAGAATCCTCCTGCAATGCCATTCAAATGAGGTGACGGTTATCTCGTCGTGTTCTACGACCTTCCGTGAACCATAATACACTCCTGGAAATTGAAATACGAACACCGTGAATTCATTGTCCCAGGAAGGGGAAACTTTATTGACACATTCCTGGGGTCAGGTACATCACATGATCACACTGACAGAACCACAGGCACATAGACACAGGCAACAGAGCATGCACAATGTCGACACTAGTACATTGCATATCCACCTTTCGCAGCAATGCAGGCTGCTATTCTCCCATGGAGACGATCGTAGAGATGCTGGATGTAGTCCTGTGGAACGGCTTGCCATGCCATTTCCACCTGGCGCCTCAGTTGGACCAGCGTTCGTGCTGGACGTGCAGACCGCGTGAGACGACGCTTCATCCAGTCCCAAACATGCTCAATGGGGGACAGATCCGGAGATCTTGCTGGCCAGGGTAGTTGACTTACACCTTCTAGAGCACGTTGGGTGGCACGGGATACATGCGGACGTACATTGTCCTGTTGGAACAGCAAGTTCCCTTGCCGGTCTGGGAATGGTAGAACGATGCGTTCGATGACGGGACGGTTTGGATGTACCGTGCACTATTCAGTGTCCCCTCGAAGATCACCAGAGGTGTACAGCCAGTGTAGGAGATCGCTCCCCACACCATGATGCCGGGTGTTGGCCCTGTGTGCCTCGGTCGTATGCAGTCCTGATTGTGGCGCTCACCTGCACGGCGCCAAACACGCATACGACCATCATTGGCACCAAGGCAGAAGCGACTCTCATCGCTGAAGACGACATGTCTCCATTCGTCCCTCCATTCACGCCTGTCGCGACACCACTGTAGGCGGGCTGCACGATGTTGGGGCGTGAGCGGAAGACGGCCTAACGGTGTGCGGGACCGTAGTCCAGCTTCATGGAGAGGGTTGCGAATGGTCCTCGCCGATACCCCAGGAGCAACAGTGTCCCTAATTTGCTGGGAAGTGGCGGTGCGGTCCCCTACGGCACTGCGTAGGATCCTACGGTTTTGGCGTGCATCCGTGCGTCGCTGCGGTCCGGTCCCAGGTCGACGGGCACGTGCACCTTCCGCCGACCACTGGCGACAACATCGATGTACTGTGGAGACCTCACGCCCCACGTGTTGAGCAATTCGGCGGTACGTCCACCCGGCCTCCCGCATGCCCACTATACGCCCTCGCTCAAAGTCCGTCAACTGTACATACGGTTCACGTCCACACTGTCGCGGCATGCTACCAGTGTTAAAAGACTGCGATGTAGCTCCGTATGCCACGCAAACTGGCTGACACTGACGGCGGCGGTGCACAAATGCTGCGCAGCTAGCGCCATTCGACGGCCAACACCGCGGTTCCTGGTGTGTCCGCTGTGCAGTGCGTGTGATCATTGCTTGTACAGCCCTCTCGCAGTGTCCGGAGCAAGTATGGTGGGTCTGACACACCGGTCTCAATGTGTTCTTTTTTCCATTTCCAGGAGTGTACATAATCTTTCGGCAATATCCATACAGTTTCGAAGTTATACGAAAGTCAGTCGGCGTTAGGATGAAATCCAGTCCTCATCAACGTGCAAGCCATGCTCCCGATTTTGCGTTATTTTCAAATTCTGTAAGTCTATCTGTTATGCGGTGTTTGCCAATAAATGCACCGTAACGACATCGCGGACTTTGTTTAAAATGGATTAGCTACTTACTTTTCCACTTAGAACTGCAAAGCTGCACTGTTTGCAGGTGCTAAAAATTCCAGTAGGGCTACAAGAACTGCCCCAAGAGCCTTCATCAGTGAGGGAACGGCAGAAAACAGGTAGGGAGGAGTTGTAAATGTCGACTTACTAAAGTGGTCCAGCACAGGATAAATGTAATTTTTGTAGTGTCGAATCCAAAGGAACGAACAGTTGTAGTGTATATCGCACACACCACTTTTTACGAACTCGTGGCTAGCCTGGAAACTGTTACGGAGGTTTAGTACTACGCGTGGAGGAGGCTGGTGGGGGGGTGGGGGTGGGGGGAGAGGAGCCTTGCAATTACTAGTTATGAGACAATTTTTGGGTGTCGAAGCTGACTGGTGCTTCGATCCTCTTACGAAAAAATTTCAAGTACTGATGATTTAATTTTTGCTACGTGCTGTGACCAAAGAAGAAGCAACAGACCAAAAACATAGAAACTGTGAATCAATCCTGCGGGATGGGCTATACGGAATGAGGCAAAATAAGTGTGCTACTATGTGTGCGTGAAGCAACATAATAATGAGATAGTCTGCTATCGTATACTTGAAATTCAGGAAAATTTGAATATTCTGCGTGACTTTACAGTGAAAGTGAAGAACTTGCTTCACTTAATCGTCATCGTTAACTGGAAGGAAGCTACAGGTAGACGTTAGCAAACTACCGAAATTTCCGTTATAACTGTTCTACTGAATAGGGACGTGTTACCTTTGATCTTCGACAAGGTACAGTGTTGGGACTGAGCCTGTTGTTGGCATTTATAAATGACCTTCCCTCTTACACCGAAACAGTAGAAAGTGTGCTCCATGCTGATGACGCGAGCGTCATATTCAGGTACAATAAAATAAATGTTCCGCAAAACTATCGTTTGGTGTTTGGTTTTCAGTAACTTCTCTGTCACTCACCTCCACAAAGGGAACTTTCAGTCCAGTACAGTGTAGCATTTATCATAATCAGTAACAATAAGGAATGGTGGAAAAGTCATATGTCTAAATGAATGTTCTACATTCCATGGTATGTATTTTTTATCACAATATCAAATGGTTCAAATGGCTCTGAGCACTATCGAACTTATCATCTGTGGTCATCAGTCCCCTAGCACCTAACCTATCACACACATCCAGGCCCGAGGCAGGATTCGAACCTGTGACCGCAGTAGTCGCGCGGTTCCGGACTGAGCGCCTAGAACCGCGAGCCACCGCAGCATCACAATATCAGTTTGAAATCACGTGTTACCGACGTCCCGAAACGCTTGAGTACTGTATGACTCGCTCTGCACGTAATAGGTGAGGAGAATCACCTTAAATTCGTTAGCAACAAATGGAATAATTTTAGCCGGTCGGGGTGGCCGAACGGTTCTAGGCGCTTCATTCTATAATCGCGCGACCGCTACGGTGGCAGGTTTGAATCCTGCCTCGGGCATGGATGTGTGTGATGTCCTTAAGTTAGTTAGGTTTAATTAGTTCTAAGTTGTAGGGGATTGATGACCTCAGAAGTTAAGTCGCATAGTGCTCAGAGCCATTTTAACCATTAGAATAATATTACAAACATGCTCCGCACAAAAACACGAAGTACTGCAGAGATGCAGGACTTGGATAAGTATAGTGAATCACTGTGAGAAATGCATACCTAAAAATAAATGCAGATGCTACCCAAGCCTGTTGTATATGAGTACGAACAGCACCTGTGCAATGTCGTCAACATCTACATCTACATTATTTCTCTGCAATTCGTACTTAAGTGCCTGGGAGAACGTACATCGAACCATATTCATACTACTTCTCTACCATTCCACTATTTAATGTCGAGTGGGAAAAAGGAACACCTAAATCTTTCCGTTCGAGCTCTGATCTCTCTTATTTTATTATGAGGGTCATTTCTCCCTACGTAGGGGGGTGCCAACAAAATATTTTCGCATTCAGAAGAGAAAGTTGGTGATTGAAATTTCGTAAACAGATCTCACGGCAAAGAAAACCACCTTTGTTCCAGTGACTTCCACCCCAACTCGCGTATCATATCAGTGACACTCTCACCCCTATTGCGCGATAACACGAAAGGAGCTGCCCTTCTTTGAACATTTTCGGTGTCCTATCTCGTAAGGATCCCACACCACGCAGCAATATTCCAGCAGAGAACGGACAAGTGTAATGTAGGCTTTCTCGTTAGTGGGTTTGTAGCATCTTCGAAGTGTTCTGCCAACAAAGCGCAATCTTTGTTTCGCCTTCCACACAATATTATCTATGTGGTCATTCCAATTTAAGTTGCTTGTTATTGCAGTTCCTAGGTATTTAGTGGAATTGACAGCTCTTAGATTTGTGCGATTTATAATATACCCAAAATCAACGGTTTTCTTTTGGTACCCATGTGGATGACCTCTCACTTTTCTTTGTTTAGTACCAATTGTCACTTTCTGCCCAGTACAGAAATTCTCTCTACAGTAGTTTGTAATTGGAATTGATCGTCTGATGATTTTACTGGACGGTAAATTACAGCGTCATCTGCAGACAATCTAAGTGGACTGCTAAGATCATCACATAGATCATTTATGTAAATCATGAACAGCAGAGAGTCTATGACAGTACCTTGCGGAACGCCAGGTATCACTTCCATTCTACTCGATGATTTACCGTCTACCACTACGAACTGTGACCTCTCTGAGAGAAAATCACGAATCGAGTAATACAACTGAGACGATACTCCATATGCACGCAATTGATTAATAGTCGCTTGTGAGGAGCGGTATCAAAAACCTTCTGGAAATCTAGGAATATGGAACAGATCTGAGATTCGTTGTCGACAGCACTCGTTACTTCAACACGTCGCGAATGTCAGCCGTGGTGAGAAGGGTGCTTCGTTTACTTGTGAATGCACTATGTCGGAGTTACTTGAATGCGAACGAGAGCAAATGGTTAGTAATTACATTGTAGGTGCTTCCGTATCCATGGTAGCCGAAATTATCAGTTTATAGAGGCACCGAATCGAAGATTTATATCGCATACAGGTAAAGAGGAAAAACATCATCCGCCACGCCAGAACGTTGACCAGCGCGCGCGCGCTCGGGTGTGTGTGTGTTTAGGACTGTGACGGAACGTAAGAAGGCGACAGCAGTCAAAGTCCTGCGAAATTGAATATCGCAGTCTTGAAATCTGTCAGCATCAAAACAACACGAAGAGAGCTCCATGAGGTGGGAACTGCAGGGCGAGTTGGAATTTTAAAAGCAATCATCGGTGATGCAAATGCCCCCAACAACGAAACGTGGTGCTGAAGCCATAAAAGATGGGTTATGGTGCGATGGAATAATGTTATTCCGTTGGATAAGTCTTCCTTCACACTGTTTCCAACAGTTTGCCCAGTTTACGTTCCATGAGCGAATCATGGCGGAGGTTCGGTGACGATTTTTGCAGTCACAACGTGTTACTCCATGGGCCCCACGGATACTCTGCAAGGTCACACTATTGCGGTGGATTCTGTTGCCAGTTTAGCTGACTGGGTCCAACCCATAGTATAATGGTTGTTTCTCAATGATGATGCTGCCTTCCAAGACGACAGCACCCCTGCTCACACAGGTCGCATCATCCAGGACTGGTTTTTCGAGCACCAGCATCTGAACCAGCCACCGCAGTCACCAGATAACTGTATTATGAAGACTTTGTGCTGTACTTCGATTTATCGATCCCTATTATCATTACCAGAACTTGCCATTAGTTTGCATAAGATTCCCCTCGAAGTCATACATGACCAGTATTTGTTGTGGTTGGCAGGAGAGCCAACACCGTGTTCCTAGAGGAGGCCGAAAGGCACGCGTTTTAGCTCACGCAGGCTGGCGTGAGGTCTGGAACATGATAAGAAATGAGAATTCAGAAAGCGGACGTACTTAGTTTGATACTTAACTTTAATCCATAAACGATGAACGTCGGTTTTGACGGTACATAGTAACTGATAATGGCGCCTTGCTAAGATGTGTGGGCTGACGAGCATCCGCACGCAATTGTGCAATCACGTCATCAACACAGATTTTCTGTGAACGTTTGGGCAGGCATTGTTGGTGATGTCTTGATTGGGCCCCATGTTCTTCCACCTACTCTCAATGGAGGACGTTATCATGATTTCATACGGGATACTCTACGTGAGCTGCAAGAACATGTGCCTTTACAAGTACGACACAACATGTGGTTCAAGCACGATGGAGCTCCTGCACATTTCAGTCGAAGTGTTCGTACGCTTCTTAACAACAGATTCGGTGACGGATGGATTGGTAGAGGTGGACCAATTCCATGGCCTCCACGCTCACCTGACTTCAACACTCTTGACTTTCATTTATGGGGTATTTGAAAGCTCTTGTCTACGCAACCCCGTTACCAAATGTAGAGACTCTTCGTGCTCGTATTGTGGACGGCTGTGATACAGTACACCATTCTCCAGGGCTGTATCAGCGCATCAGGGATTCCATGCGACGGAGGGTGGATGCATGTATCCTCTCCGCTTTCTCAATTCTCATTTCTTATCATGTTCCAGACCTCACGCCAGCCTGCGTGAGCTAAATCGCGTGCCTTTCGGCCTCCTCTAGGAACACGGTGTTGGCTCTCCTGCCAACAAATACTGATGTTTAACATAGCCTTCAGCTCCTCTAACGGAGGACATTTTGAACATTTCCTGTAACACACAGCAACATTTCCTGTTGCTGTGTGTTTCCATTCCATGATTAATGTCATTTGAACAGAAGTAATAAAATGAGCTCTAGTATGGAAGGTAAGCGTTTCCGGACACATATCCACATAACATATTTTCTTTCTTTGTGTGTGAGGAATGTGTCCTGAAAGTTTGGCGGTACCTTTTTGTAACACCCTGCATAAGCCAATATTGACTGTTTTCGTAGCGAATTTGTTTTCATATATTGAAAGTTGTGCTGCATCCGATGAAATATTCGTTATTGTCACGTTTATTATACGGAGATAATTATTACACAGTGGGTATAATCTTTTAATACGATAACACTGCATTCCAAAATATGGTAGAGGTGCTTTCTGAAAAGTGATTGCCGATTACGGCCCAGCCACCAGCCACACAGCGGTGTTCTGCGGGTTGCCGCCCTTCCCATACGCCAGTAGCACAGCGGCAGGAATCCACACCTACAGCAGTGAACTCCGTGCCATCGGCTTTGTCGATCCTTTTGAAGAACCCACACTACATGTTACTGTTATCATTGAAGATGTAGGTGGAGGAGATTATATCTTGACCAAATTTCGACGAGGAGCGAAGAATTCATACAGCTACAGATATGTGCCACCATATAAAACTTACTGGAAAATTATCTAGAGGTTATTGTTCCAGAGTCTGTGGACAAGAAATTTCTATTATTGATAACAGTGACGTGAAAGAGAAATTGCCGGTACCTGATGTAGCTACTGTGAAGGGAAATACCAAACTAGGAACCTGATTCTTGTTCCATAAAATGTCGGGCGTGCAGCCGCTCAACTTCAGCTTACTCTTCTAATATTCCTGCTGAATACCGTCCAGCCGTCTTCAGAATGAGCCCAGGTTACCAATACTCCAGCACTTGTTCCGTCCTTGCCGGCCGGAGTGGCTGTGGCGTTCTAGGCGCTACAGTCTGGAACCGAGCGACCGCTACGGTCGCAGGTTCGAATCCTGCCTCGGGCATGGATTGTGTGATGTCCTTAGGTTAGTTAGGTTTAAGTAGTTCTAAGTTCTACGCGATTGATGACCTCAGAAGTTAAATCGCATAATGCTCTGAGCCATTTTGCACCGTCCTTTTTAACTCGAGGACCGAACCACTGCGTATGCGGCCAAAGATACACAAGGCGCGAGAGACGTTGATAGACGGCAAAGAGGTGTAACAAATGCATGGAAATTAAATCTATGGCTGCGAAGTCGAACCACACGGTGATATCATTGTGTCGCGGAGAGCTGCACCGTCGCGATATTTTTGTAATTTAATTACAGAAATTGCCGAATTCCATGGTTTGTCCACGCTGAAGCCGCTATCTCTATCAAAAAAATTCGTCTCCAACCGAATTGCAATTGCTTCTTTCACTACTGAGTCCCAGAAAGATGAAGTCGAAGCTAAAATTTCGACATTATCGTACTCCATAGAAAGCCCAGTGTCAATACAGCGCTCTGCCACGGCAGATTTATCAGGTTGTAAGCCACGAAGGTACCTACGGTGCTATGTGCATCTCTCCTGGAATGTACGCGTCGTCTGTCGGATGTAAGAGTGCGGCTATTCATACATCGGAATTTTAGAAGAAGAAGCTTAATTTATGCGGCTGCACGCCTGAAACTTTATGGAACAGTCTTTACACCGCGGAAACATGAAGATGCAATCTGCTTTTTGTTTAACCGTCCTGCTCATGTCCATGAAACAAAAAAGAGTGAATCTCTTTTGCGTATCTCTTATTTTTGTATTAGTGTCGAAAATATGATTTACTGTTCTTATTTTTTCTAGTCTGTATTTCCAAATTCAAAGAACTAACTACAATGTCATTTTAAAGAAGCTTATGATCTCTAACATTTACATTGTTTCCTAACAGTTACCCTTTCACTTAAAACAACACAAACAGAGAAATATTGAGGTTTTGGTATAGTATCATATTTAGATCATCTTACCGTACGTGAGTCGATTAATTCAGTTAGTAAATCGTTTGATAATCAACAATGTCTCGTTTTTACGAGATGTGTGTCAGTCAGCAGTACTAAATTCGTAGTGACATCATAAACAAAATTTATGCTAAAATTACAGTTTCTACTGTACATGTTGCTGTTTCTCCAACTTCATTATTTATTTATTTATTGATATTTATAGATAACTTCACATTTGGTAGTATGCTGTTTTTGAAGTTTTATCACAACTATTGAAGGCAAGGTTTTGACACTTCAGAACAAGTTTTTAGGTTCACTTCCTCATTGACGTGAGGCGCCAGTGAAACGATGACGTGGTAGCCGCTCACGTAATGTAATAAATGTTTATCTCGTGATATAACACACTGCGCCACCAGATGTCTTACGTGAAGTGCGTGTAACGCATAGTTAAGATTTAATTAATGGCTCCGAAAATAAGAGATGGTCCAAAAAATGTTCGTCATGCTAACGTGATAAATGAGGTTTTAAGTAACCGCTCAGAGAAATATACAGAAGAAGCTAATTAGATGTCCATGGCGAGCCAACAAAAACTTCCTCCAGCGCTCTTTATGGCCGCGTTAAGGGACGAGTATGAGTGGCGGCATTTCCAAACAGGTGGCAGCACTTGTTGCGCCGCGATGGAGCTAGTTCTCCTACCCTGCAACAGATGGCAGATTAGGGCGTGTTTCGTCCACTTGGGACACATGTGTCCGTGCAGGCGTCTTCAGATGGCGCTCTAACTACAACTTACGAGTTCCGCGCTAATGCGACGATCTTCCCTGCTAAGGAAAGGCTCTCATTAGAGATGTTTTCGATTTAGAATTGAAACTCTAGCATTAGTCACAAGCATTATGAACGCAAATGGAAGCCTGTCGGAAAAGGAACATATAGAACAGCACATAACATTTTATCTTGTGATTAAAGGAAATGTATGCAAATGTAAGAAAAATTTCCTTTCTGGTGTCTTCTATTGATTTTTTTCGTTTCCTGTAAAGGAGCTCATGGTATTGATTTAATATCATGTGAGTTGGCATGTACATATGAAGGCTATTTGTTTATTAAAGTACGATGGGTCGCAAAATGGTAACCATAGTGAAAATCCGATGACGTTTTGTACAGATGTATTGGCCAATGAACCTAGTACGCCTGTCGATCGCATCACATATCTTTTTCTGTTCTGAGTGCACAGGGAGCACGTGGAAATGCCTAGAAAACAGTAGGAGTTTCTGTTGAGAGTGCGCCAGATTTCATGCAACGCGAATAACGTAGCTTCCATGCATTTTCTTCTTCATGACAATCCTAGGCCGCACACTGCAGCGGTAATGAACATGCTTCTGCAGTGTGTTCGATGGGAAGTGTTTAATCACTCACCGTACCACCTGGACTTGGTTCCCCCGTTTTTTTTTATCTCTGCTCGCATGAGCCACTGGCTATGAGGACAGCATTTTCGCGCAGACAACCAGCTGCAGGTCAGCGTAGAGAACTGGCGGAAAGCTGGCTTGTGTGATGAGGTTATTGGGAATTAGGTATCAAGTTAAGACAAGTGTCGAAGTCAGAGAGGCTACTATGTAAAGAAGTAGTTGAATGGTGTAGCCAACTGCTGCAAATAAACATTTACAGTTTTCACTGTGGTTTCCATTTCATGATCTATCAGACCTTAATAAATAAATATATTTGGTTAATTATTGTTGGAATCATCAGAACTAAGTCTGGTTCGATGCGAGTGCCCACATTAGTCTATTTGGCGTAAATCTTTTTTTTCATATTACTGCACACAATATCTATATCAATAAAGAGCTGTAACAATGACCCAGTCCCATCAGCACGTTGTCCGACTAACAACTCAGGGTCAGCTCATCAGACTAAACCATGACAATGTCAAATCCCATACAGCCCTTATGATGCAAGAGAAAAGCAGGAAAATGTATTGGAAAATTGTCCTCATCTTCCCTGCAGTCCGAACTTGGCTCCGTCTGATTTTTACCTCTTTGATGGTCTGAGGGCCCTCCTGTGAGGTAAAACATTTGATAGTGAGAAAGACCTTTTATCCTGTGTCAAGCGATGGTGTAAAAGTCAATCGCCAGAGTTTTACCAAAGTGCATTTCCATCATGGAAAGATCCCTGGGACAGAGGCATCACAGCTGATGGAGGCTACATTGAGTAGGCTCAATCACACAGCTAAACGTTCTAAGCATGTTCGCAAAGAAATTTCATTCTCCTCATACAGAAAAAAACAATAGAGACGAATGTGTAAAACTTTTGAATGCCATTTGTACAACAGAGGGACGTGGGCAGGAGCATCCATCTGTGCATTGTCCTACTGGAGTACCGTACATTATGCAACAAATTGTGTGGAAGTATGGATTAAACATAATGAAGATTTTGTAAGCATTGTATTCATTATATTGAATCGTATCATGTAGCACATATCAACCAATAAAAGCATTTCCACAAATATAATAAAGCTCGAAAACCGAAGAGTAACTAGCTTTCAAGCTATCTCCATACCAAATTTCATCGAAATCGGTTCAGTGGGTCGGTCGTGAAAAAGTAATAAACAGAGCCACTTCCGCATTTAGAATTATGAGTATAGATAGATGGCCCCAAGAGTAAGTTACAAGATTACTTAAACTATGTCATCCTCAACTGCAGGATGCTGTTCTTTGTATCTGGTTCAAAGGATGAAAATTCGAAGAAAAATATATACACTACACCTAATTTTCTGACCACCTTCATGTGATACTATTTAATAATCTGGTTTCCTCTTTTGAACAAGTGGGTGCGTAACCTTTAGCACACACCTTAAACTACATCCCGGAGCTTAGATATACGTACTATTCCACATTTCACAAAATGTTCTATATTTTACGTCTGTTTGGGACATTGTAATATAACTTTCCACTGTTCTCCCCTCAGCACACTTTTCCTGAATCCATATATTGCATTTAATGTATCCAATAATTTCTTGCATTGCACATTCTATGCACGACTTTCTGTACCACGGCCGTGATTGAGGAATGAGTTTCTGTACAAATTTCCCTGCTGAGTTTCGAAAACACTTCCTTTTCCCAGGAAGAGCTGCAGTTCTAGATTTATTCTCCTTGTCTTCGGGTAACTTTCTTTCCATACGCTATTCTTCAGCTCACAGGCTCCTCGCCTCGTCCTTGGAAGTTCTGTTTGGATCTTTCATCATTTGCCATTGATTCAGTGATATTCCTTAGATGCACACGTTCAGCCATCATCTGCCTACGATGACTTCTTCTGCGATAATATTATGGGGAAATCCGTTGAATTTTGCAATAACGAAGGCAATTTTACGTACGTTCGACGCGCTTAAACCTAAATTCATCCCTTCAAATGTAAAAATACTCTTCTACAGGTTGTTTTCAGCTTTGTTGTAAAACCTTGCATGCGACCAAAAACGTTTACATTACTCTGTACATCTTCTCTTTTTTTCAGTATTCGTCTTAACTGTTGGTTTCGAAGCATTCATTTAATCGATTATCCTCATTTAACTAGAAGCGAGAGAACTTATCAGCCAAAATCGCATTTTTAAGTCTTCTATTTTTGATGACCGGATTCGATAAACAAAGTTTCCATCGTCTGATGCGTGAAAAGTGTGCGAAAGTATAAAGGATTTTAGATTATGAAAAATAAAGTACAATTTCATAAGTATAATGTATAGAAAGAATGATTATTACACATACTTCAGTACAGGTTAGTAACTTAGGAGTACTGTAAACTGGGTAGTTGACGTAAGATGCATTGTCATGTCGAGGTTAATAGCAGTATTTACAAAATGTTTCGCCAAGTTCATCATTCCCATAACACAAGTGACACAGTACGTCATTGATAAAAGATCGCCACTGAAATGATGAGTTGACATTATGTAACCACTGAAGGTCGCCTGTGTATTCCTTGCATTATCAATTACTATGATACATATGTAATTTTAATAAAATTGTATTAACTGATACATAGATAGAAAATTTTTGTAACAGGTAGAAGCTAAAGTATTTCCTATCCCTATCGAGATATACCATGCTATTAATCTGTGATCCATTTTCCATAACGCGTCTCTGTTACCATACGGCGATAAAAAATAATTATTTTATGAATAATTTAGGATACAGAATGTATCAGAAATATTATGTTCCACTAACATTGCTAATTGCATTTATTGATGCTTATTGTACGAGTAAGTTGCTCAAGTTGTACCGGTACAATATCGGAAAATTTTAGCGATACATATTAAAAGAAGTCGACTTTTTTTTGACAATTTCTTGTAAACGAATCACAACGAGTACAGATTTCTTACGCTCTGAAAAGTAAGACTATCTAGCATATATTCACTTATAACTGTAAGCCGGCCGGGATGGCCAAGCGCTTCTAGGCACTACAGCCTGGATCTGCGCCACCGCTACGGTCGCAGGTTCGGATCCCGCCTCGCGCATGGGTGTGTGTGATGTCCTTAGGTTGTTAGGTTTTAAGTAGTTCTAAGTTCTAGGGGACTGATGACCTCAGAAGTTAAGTCCCATAGAGCTCAGAGCCATTTGAACCAATAACTGTAATCCTCTTCATCACACACGCAGGAAGTCAGATGAAAACTGCAGCAAAATGAACGCTATGTTCAGACTATCTGTTCCTCAACACACAGAACTCTTCTCTACTTTTGTAGTTGTGTCAACAACGCGTTTTGTCTGTATAATAAATACACATCAGAATACTGTGACCTGTAAATTTCTTCCATGTTTTAATCACAGAACTGATGGACAGAAGGAAGTGCGGCAAAAGGGCGACAGGGAGAGGGGAAAAAAGGGGAGAGAAGTGAAAACAGAGAGGATACGAGGTAGGCTGGGGGAGTGGGAGGGATATTATCAGCTTAACGGACTTAAATTCGGTAAAACGTTGTAATGTAGGTCTATACGTTTTATAGTTTAGCTTAAGAGTCTTTCTTTTTAAGCAGATTACTGGACTGGAGTGCAGAACTACTTACAGGCGACAGTAACCTTACGCTGATCTGTCACTGCCAAGTAACAAATTTCGATGAAATTTGGACTTACATAGAAAGAACGCTACGGTATACTACGGAAGGTAACTGAAAGCGTTCTAAGATGTCCTCCACCTGCCGTGTCCAAAACGGTCCTCCACTGTCATCCATAGAAATGACGTCGGGGTCGAAATGAAAAGACGAACACGGGAAAAGGGAACTGCGCCACAGTAACGTTGAGTGTACTGTGTTCAAAGATTTCGGGATCTTTACACTCAAGCAATGTTATGCCTCCCCACACCGTAACGCGTGGGCCACCAAAACTATCAAATGTTTCAAAGGGCTCTAAGCACTATGGGACTTAGCATCTGAGGTCATCAGTCCCCTAGAATTAGAATTACTTAAACCTAACTCACCTAAGGACATCACAAACATCCATGCCCGAGAGAGGATTCGAAACTGCGACCGCAGCAGCAGCGCAGTTCCAGACTGAAGCGCCTAGAAACGGTCGGCCACAGAGACCGGCTCAAAATTATCTAGTTCGACAATGCCGGACCTACCCTGATATGGTGAGAGATGGTGGAAAAAGTAATGTACCCAGGAAAACCAAACCACAAGAAGTCCTTACGAACCATATGGCAAGCATGGGGACACGTTGTGGAGTATGTATTCCAGTGTGTTGTGATTACGTGGCCTAATAAGACCCATGTCCCGCCATTTTTTACGTCCAGAGACCATTAAAAACAGCGGCGTCCTTAGTGTAACTATAGACTTTGAATAAAAGTGTCACTTCTGTTCATCTCATTACACAGCTAGTTCCACAAGATATTTTAAGCTACAATTTGAAATGTAACGTCCGCAGTGACATATCTGGTAGTGGTCTTCAATCTGTACACAACACGGTTCAGCGAAGTGTATTGGAAAACAGTGCGATAGTTGAATACGAGTATTTTGTTTTATAGTAGTTTTGGCTATTTGCAATTTCCAACAGCGAATTTAAAAGCAGAGAAAATGTGCAATATTTACGAAATATGGCTTCTGAGATCCGTCAAGAGGCTCTAACATTCTGCGTGGTGTCTGTGTGTTCTATATCGTGTCTCCCTACCACTTTCGCGCAACGACGCTCTGAGCGTGTTTTTTAGGGAATTGACTAGTTTGAACCTGGGACCTGTTGCTGGTAAGGAGACGCCAGACCACACATGACATGTAGAGTTCAGAAGAGTTCAGTGAGACTAGCGATGATATGACCCAATACTTAATGATTTCAGCGTCAGCTCCACTGAACTCCCTGTATAAGAATTTTAATACTAACTAAATTTAGTGGAAGGGGTTCAAGGTTTTCCTATTTTTAGTTAGCTGGTGAGATAACGTCAAAAAAAGCAGTTAATTTTACCATTGGAAATTTTATTCTACTCACAAAACATTGTTTATAAATTGCACTATTGGCAAAAGGAAATATTTTAATACAGGATGATAAAAACCAACTGTGTTCTACAAAAATGTGAACGAATATTCCCTCAGAGGGTTTCCAAGTTCTACAATGTAAGTTGGTTTAAAAAAAAGAAAAAAAAGGTATCTGGCTGTGCTTCCAACTGACCAATCAGGGCCTCAATGTTAACCTTAAGCTCCGCCTACAAAAGTTCTGTCTATCCAAAGGGAAACGTTATTCTTTTCATGGTGGGGCATTGTTTTTAACGTTTGCAACATAACAGAGATGCGTATAGTCTCACGCTAAAACTTGCAGCTGGTGTGGCCCTTTTAGTGTTATCGTAAGATCTATACTGTTCTTCTGGAGGGCTTTTAACATGGGCTGGGGGTGGTCTTGGCGGTTGACTGGAGGCGTGGGTGTCCCTTATCGTAGGGCCTTTTTGCTTACACGACTCTGCTCTCGGCTTCTGTTCCCGTTTATCCCCTCGGAACTGCGTCTGTTTCACGATGGGAAGGTATGACATGCATTTAGGCGTTCTTATGTTAGTATCTGGTATACCATTTGCTCACTCGTATTACTTTGGTTAATTTAATGTCAGAATTTATTCGGAGCTATGTGACACTGCCGGATTTGCTATCATCAGGATTTACATGGAAGGTGTTGGATTTGTCTGACACCTTACAAGTCCATTTCATTCGAACGAACCAAATTGGGCGCTTCTAGACTATAGTCATCCGATAACATCAGAGCCGTCTCTGAACAGCGTGACAGTGACGTGTCCAGCACGGATAGGGCTGAAATGTGTCCGGATGTAGATCTGATCGAAAAGGTAAATTTGTATATTAATATGAAGCAAATATACACTTTTAAGCAGGTGTCATTTAAAATCAGGATGATATGGAGATCGTACCCGAGAAAGAATGTAGAAAATTTCGCGAAAACCATGCCAAAAACGTGCGAAGCTATAATCGATAAGGAAGTCGACTGGATTAACTGTTAGGTAATTCTGCAATTACGTGTAACAGGGGTTTTCATGTAAATATATGTTTATAATAGTGTCTTTTATTTGATACAGATAATGTTGTACGCTTTCTTGTGGGACTGACTGTATGTTCCTTTCAGCTACCTTCTGCACTATAATGTTTCAATTTTTTTTAAATTTATGGTCCAAGTTTCACAGAGCTATGTTGCTTGGCATTGAAACATCTTGTAAAACTTACTTTTCTCTTTAAGTTTTGTACACCAGTGTATATAGCGAAAAAAACATGCATATAACACTCGACTAGGGTATGCCGAAAATTACAGTTACGTCTGAAAATTTCTTTACGTTAAGAATGATATTCAGTGTTCTGTTTTCTAGGAACTCTTCAGTCTAACCCTGAAGCCAGTCCGGCCTTCCGTTTGTTCTTTGAATCACTGACTCATTCCTCGAGATATTTAGTACACATTTTGTTCAGGCTAATTCAAAAGCTTTCCTAAAATATACGAATCCCAAGTAAAGTACTGATTCATGTTCATTATTCCATTCAGTAATCTAGTTTGTTCTTTGGTTATTGTAAATTCACCTACATCCATTCCAAATCCCTGTCTGATTAAAATGTAATTTATTTTTCTGTGTCACTGGTAATAGTTATCTGAACATCCTGTAGGTTACTGTAGCGACACTGTTAACGATGTGCAATCCTGGACGTAATATTACACACATTATTAAATTTTTCGCAAGAAGGCTTAATTATTTTTGTTCGGCAGCACTCGACGGGAGATTTCTAGTATAATGCTCAAAGGCGGCAGAATACCTGAAATATACACTATTAGTAAAAAAAATGAAAAAACAGTAAGTAAAATTTGTTTATTAGGAACTATGTATCATATAATCTCATCATCACCGTGCAGTTCTCTGTTCTAATTTTTTTCAGTCACATCCCTTGAAAACACGACTGCTTTATTACGGCACGACAAAGCTACCTATCTATAACTGTCGAGCACGAGGATTAAGTTTTCTGCCAGTAACGCCTAAACCAACCTGCAGGCACTTGTCGATTTTATACTTACAATTTTTTACATTTTCCTCTATTTCGGTTTCCTAAGCAAAACAAGACAGTTTCGAGACAGAAGTCTCAGTTTGATTTAACATTCGTTCCTCAGTGCTATAAATCTCTTACAAGAAGAGCCTGTTCAATGATTCCATCTTTTTACCAATTCAGCTCACCTGCTATCATATATTTATATTTAAGTTCAGGTTATAATTTTGGTGATTTCCATTCCGGTACGCTGACAGAGTATAAGAAAGCTGTAAGGTTGCAATATTGTCACTAACAGTCAGACATCGATGTATAACATCAAGTACCAAGTTGTTTTTGTACATTAATTTAGGACTTAGTGTCGGTGTATTATGAAAATTTTTAACATATTCATCCATTGGACAAGTAGGATGAATCAAGAAATTCCGAAGTTTAACAGGGCGAGTATTACTTCTATTCTTCCGGGAAAACAACTATAAAATAAATAATAGTACAAATATACAGCTTTATTTGTATAAAATGTATCTTACATGTGGAATTCCCGTTACAATTCCAGGTGCTTCGAAGTGTTAAAGTATGCTTCACGAAAGTTCTTTTGAAATTCGCTGAATTAATTCTAATTTTTCGCCGAACGTAGGTTTCGTCCACGCTGTGAAAAGCAGCGCTACGCGGCCAAAGGGTGAACTACGTCGCGTTTACTTGTTCCGGCCGCTAGGTGGCAGGCAAAGCGCCAAACGCGCATCCCAGCAGAGTTCGGCGCCCTTGTTCGGTTTCCGTTTAAACTTAGGAAATGGGAGAAACGCCAACAGACGATTGTAGACAATAGCGTTGGGCAGCATGTGACGTTCCTACCCTTCGATGAACTTGTGTATAAAAAATTAACTTTGAATTTCATGCAATTGCGGACTGTTAGTCAGTATCCAGACTCCGATCGACTTCGTAACTAATACGATTACTGAATTCTTAAGGGAATCTTTTTGTCAGTAACAGCGCCTCAATACTGATAAAAGAGCGGCAAAATTTTAAAAGTAAATAAGTAAAATAACCTGATGCAGTAAAACATAATCCGTGTTTTTTAAAATTTGTCTTTCAGTTTCAGATTTATCGTGACAATCCACATTTTGGAGCTGAGTAGATGGCCAGTAATGAGATCTCGTGAAACAACTGATGCTTTAAGTTCCAAAGTCCACCCTACGAAATGAGTGAGGAAATGAAATCATGGAATGAAGACGAAAATATGGGAACAAAATATCCTACGACGGTAAGAAAGGCAGTAGAGGGAGACTCAAATTTTCAGCTTCGCAAAAGAGGCGAAGTTCAACGAATGGGTGGATTGGATAAGTCGACAGCGTTATTTCAGAATTATGTGATGTGCTTTACAACATATTCGTACTGCAGCAATCAAACTAAAGTACGTTCACTTTACTGACTGAATGGTGATAATAACAATAAAAATAATAATTACAATGTGAATAAATCCACATGAGTACTAAAAGAAATCCGATAAATTTTGGGTATACGATAAATCGCACAAATCTAAGGGCTGTCAATTCGACTAAATACCTAGGAATTACAATTAGGAGCATCTTAAATTGGAAAGGCCACATAGATAATATTGTCGGGAAGGCAAAACAAAGACTGCGCTTTGTTGGCAGAAACCCACTAAAGATACACCCTACGTTACAATTGTCCGTCCTCTGCTGGACTATAGCTGCGCGGTGTGGGATCCTTACGAGGTAGGACATCGAAAAAGTTCAAAGAAGGGCAGCTCCTTTTGTGTTATCACGCAACAGGGGTGAGAGTGTCACTGATACGCGAGTTGGGTGGCAGTCACTGAAACAAACGGGGTTCTCTTTGCGGTGAGATCTATTTACGAAATTTCGGTCACCAACTTTCTCTTCCGAATGCGAAAATATTTTGACACCCACCTACGTAAGGAGAAATGATCACCATAATAAAATAAGAGAAATCAAAGCTCGAACGGAAAGATTCAGGTGTTCCTTCTTCCCACGGGCCAGTGGAATGGTACAGAAGAAGTAATGGTGCGCTGAATACTCTGCCAGGCACTTAAATGTGAACTGCAAAAAATGGTTCAAATGGCTCTGAGCACTGTAGTACTTCTGAGGTCAGCAGTCCCCTAGAACTTACAACTAATTAAACCTAACTAACCTAAGGACATTACACACACCCATGCCCTAGGCAGGATTCGAACCTGCGACCGTAGCGGTCGTCCGGCTCCAGTCTGTAGCGCCTAGAACCGCACGGTCACTCCGGCCGGCTGTGAATTGCACAGTAACCACGTAGATGTAGATGTAGACATGACACTGGTCGAATATTCTGCGTATGAAAACAGTTCTGAAAATGGAGTTACCAGCAACAAAATTTGTTGATCACTTAAATTACATAATTAACAGCGTGCTTCGAAGTTTATTATCAGGCTACAGTTATGGTGCATTAATGTTTAACACAAGTGCACATCGATATTAATTTTATTTTGTATTCTCGGCACGTGCAGCCGACGTGAGTAGAGCGTTCTAGAGGAAATATTACAAGCCAGAAATGTTGATTTGACACGGTATGTTGGTGATATATCGGCGCAGCTGAAGGCGGAGAATTGGACGCCTTTCTTGCCTGCAGATCCCCTTCCTCGATATCTCTGGCTCCACTAAACCCACGGCGACATGGGGCAGCCGTTAGTCTTCTGTCGTCCGTCGCCATGGCAACGAAGAGGGAGGCCGGAAGGAGGCATGACTAAGCTCGCCGAGGAACGGATTATTCGGATGCGTGGCAAACATACGAATATCTCCTGTCTGTGTGTGTGTGTGTGTGTGTGTGTGTGTGTGTGTGTGTGTGTGTGTGTGTGTGTGTCCAGACGCGGTCGGTGACGGAAAGGTATTACGCCATGATTTTCTTTATACAGTTATTTGGATGTATGATCACTATAAAATGCATACACATTAGTCTTACTCTAGCACATTCAGCCAGCACCACAAATGCAGGATGATTACACAAGGATTGTTCCGAAAGTAAGGAACGATCGGTCGCGAAATGGAAAACGGTGAAAATCGAAACTGTTTTCTTTGCACATTTAGCTACACCTTCCAGGTACTTCTCTAGATAGTCCCCGCTCCGACTTAGACATTTTTTCGGAGCGTTATACCAAATTTCCAACACCATCGTCATAGAAGGCAGCCGCCTATGCCTGTCGGTAATAATCTATGCTGGTCTATAGCGCGTAGCCTGCGCCCTAGTGTTGTCTTCGTATACAGCGTTTCATGTGAGCAGAGATGATACTCAGGACGAGACAATTAGGGCTGTGTTGTGGGTGATCGAACACTTCCCATCGAAAAGGTTTGCAGGAGCGTCTTCCCTGCCCCTGCAGAGTGCGGCTGAGAATTGGCACGAAGAAGGAAATGCGTGGCAGCTGTGTTAGGTGGGCTGCGTTCATTAAGGCGAAGCCTCTCAGCGGGCCCTCCTACTTATCAGAGACATCGTTGTTGTAGGCACCTTTACTCGCCCACAGTGCGCTCACAACTCAAAAGATCGTCTTGATGTGATCGACAGGCATACTAGCGATTGGTTGGTCGGTTTGTGGGATTGAAGAGACCAGACTACTAGGGCCGTCGGTCTCTTTTTCCACGACATTGAAACACCCACAAGGAATAAAAACAAACAATTGAGATGACAAGAGATGTCACAGGACAAGAAAGACACAGACAGACACCAGGAAAAGGAATTAAAATCACAACGAGTGTGACAATGGTTGGCCGACCATAGAAACAAAAGCGGAAAAGCGAACCACTAAACGCACTAAAAACCTCATTCTAAAATCATAGGCCAAAGGCCAGGCTCAACACAAAGAAGAGGACAAACAGATCAAGCGATAAAAACCTCCTGCACGAATAAACTCAAAACATACTACAGACACTGCCCAAAACGTCTGTGAAAAGCCTCGTCGGATCTTCACAGTGGTTTCCATTTCGCGGCCGATTGTTCCTCACTTCCCAAAAAGCCTTCGTAATTAAAATGCAGCTGCCCACAGAGGTCCAGTGTTGGCTGTAATTATATTGTGGCAGCGAAAACTGGTACATATTATGATGTGTTAATGTGGAACCGATATACAGTGGAAACAAATTGTTCAAATTTTGGCCACCAGTTGCAAATTCGGCACTGTGACTGCAAGAGAGACGTACAGAAAAATTTTCATATGTAATAGATCACGAACGTGACGTGGTCAGGAAAGGTCATAAAGTCCTAACGCTGATTTTATTATTAACCGCTCCTTACACAGTTTGTTCAATACGAGCAGTGGAGAAATTGACGATATGCTATCGAGGGCCACATTTGAACCTGGTGGTCAAAATGAGAACTAATATTTTTTTCAGGGTAAATTAGTTCCGTATTAACGCAACATCTTACCTGCCAAATTTCGTTGTAATACGATAAAGACAGTCCACACTGCTTCTCTGTGAGTAGCTGCAGTTTAATTAGAACTGCCTGCTACAAACACTAGCGAACTCAGAAATTCTTTGAAATGAATAAGTATGTATTGGATCTAGGTATATGCCCTAACCTGGGGTATTTCCGGGAATTTTTTTTCTTGAATGGACGTGACCCATGTAGACGTAGACGCGACAAATGGCTTGATTTAGGCATTTTTATCAGCTGGATAATATATCTGAATAACAATAATATAGTAAATTCTTGAGGTTATCCCATAGTTAAAATCTACGAAAGTAAATTTACCTTACAGATCGACTCTTCCGCATGAAATGTTCCTTTTATATATACATCGTACTCTTTGGACACAGGTAATGACTTAATAATGTTGATAAAACAGACGGTGATAACTTTTCTGCATAAAGTCGCATGGGAGAAACAATTTTTGTAATTGTATAAATTCCGTGCCACCGTAGTTAAAAACGACTACGAAATAGAAGTGGCTGTTAAAAAAATGTAGCCTTTTATCTGATAGTACAGATTTAGTTTTTCGGGCCTTGTGTGGTAAGAGTTAGTAATAGGGCATATACCGTACAATTGACCATGGTTAAATCACACTGATCGTAAATCAGTGTCAACGTATGTCAATGTCGGATCCCGAGTCGCTAAATCAGAGCGGGTAAATCGTTTGAGATTGTTCGTATTAGGGATATGAGACAGACCTCACCTCTTTTGGAGCTTTGAGGATAGTAGATGCAGTAAGAATATTTTGCATAGTTTTAATCTGCAAATGGATAGCGTCGCTAAGTTCCAGACGATTCAGATATCATAGTAGTATTCTAATCATAATAAACCATAAATAGCTTTCGCGTAATATATAGGTTACATGTAAAAACCGGGTGCAAGGAAGAAAACAAAACATCATATTCTTGTGTATACAGTATGTATTTAAAATTATATAGACAGAGAAACAATAATAGCTATATAGAAGAAAGACTTTGTCTAATACTTTAAATGCCCTGCTATACGAATTAAAACCGACTGCAAGGAAGGAAAAGAAACCGCACATTGTCATTGCATAGCGCAGAATTTTCTTTTATACAGTGGGTTTGAACAGAAGACCTGGACCTTGTTGTTTAAAAAATATACTGAATTTGTCTTTCGACTCGTTTGTCATAGTGTCTTGTAAATATACTAAGTAAATCGGTCAAAAACGTTTCATTGCTATTTCATTCTACATCTGAAGTAGAGAGCGGCCTTGCCCCTTACTGGTGCGAGCTTTCGCAGCACACTGTCGAAATATTAGAGAACTTATTTTGTGCTTCACTCCAGGCAGTGGCTTCTAAACGTTATAGGAACTGATGTAACAAAACTCGTACATCTCCATGCCGACGTAAGCTAAGAAGTCCCGTGTGAAGGCAGCTTAAGAACGAGTTCAAGAAGTGTTACGAGGATTGAAAAAAAAAAAAAAAAGAAAAGAAATGGCATAAGACGTTTATATCTGCTTGGAACTATTTTTAATGGAATAACGTTAAAGTAAATCCGCCTGGTAGAATTTTGCGCAGAGCATAACTTAATTATAGCTAATACTTGGTTTAACAATCATAAAAGAAGGTTGTATACATGGAAGAACCCTGGAGATATTAAAAGGTATCAGATAGTTTATATAATGGTAAGACAGAGATTTAGGAACCAGGTTTTAAATTGTAAGACATTTCCAGGGGCAGATGTGGACTCTGACCACTATCTGTTGGTTATGACCTGTACAGTAAAACTGAAGAAACTGCAAAAAGGTGGGAATTTAAGGAGATGGGACCTAGATAAACTGAAAGGATCAGAGATTGTACAGAGTTTCAGGGAGACCATAAGGGAACAATTGACAGGAATGGGGGAAAGAAATACAGTAGAAGAAGAATAGGTAGCTTTGAGGGATGGAATAGTGAAGGCAGCAGAGGACCAAATAGGTAAAAAGATGAGGGCTAGTAGAAACCCTTGGGTAACTGAAGAAATATAAAATTTAATTGATGAAAGGAGAATATATAAAAATGCAGTAAATGAAGCAGGCAAAAAGGAATACAAACGTCTCAAAAATGATATCGACAGGACATGCAAAATGGCTAAGCAGGGATGGCTAGAGAACAAATGTAAGGCTGTAGAGGCTTATCTCACTAGGGGTAAGATAGGATAATGCCTACAGGAAAATTAAAGAGACCTTTGGAGAAAAGAGAACCACTAGCATGAATATCGAGAGCTCAGATGTAAACCAAGTTCTAAGCAAAGAATGGAAAGCAGAAAGGTGGAAGGAGTATATAGAGGGCCTGTACAAGGGCGATGTACTTGAGGAGACTATTATGGAAATGGAAGAGGATGTAGATGAAGATGAAATGGGAGATACGATATTGCGTGAAGAGTTTGACAGTGCACTGAAAGACCTGAGTCGAAACAAGGCCCCCGGAGTAGACAACATTCCATTAGAACTACTGACGGCCTTGGGAAAGCCAGTCGTGACAAAACTCTACCAGCTGGTGAGCAAGATGTATGAGACAGGCGAAATACCATCAGACTTCAAGAAGAATATAATAATCCCAATCCCAAAGAAAGCAGGTGTTGACAGATGTGAAAATTACCAAACTATCAGTTTAATAAGTCACAGCTGCAAAATACTAACACGAATTCTTTGCAGACGAATGGAAAAACTAAAAGAAGCCGACCTCGGGGAAGATCAGTTTGGATTCCGTAGAAATACTGGAACACGTGAGGCAATACTGACCCTACGACTTACCTTAGAAGAAAGATTAAGGAAAGGCAAACCTACGTTTCTAGCATTTGTAGACTTAGAGAAAGCATTTGACAATGATGATTGGAATACTCTCTCTCAAGTTCTGAAGGTGGCAGTGGTAAAATACAGAGAGCGAAAGGCTATTTACAATTTGTACAGAAACCGGATGGCAGTTATAAGAGTCGAGGGACATGAAAAGGAAGCAGTGGTTGGGAAGGGAGTGAGACAGGGTTGTAGCGTCTCCCCGATGTTATTCAATCTGTATATTGAGCAAGCAGTAAAGGAAACAAAATAAAAGTTCTAAGTAGGTATTAAAATCCATGGAGAAGAAATAAAAACTTTGAGGTTCGCCGATGACATTGTAATTCTGTCAGAGACAGCAAAGGACTTGGAAGAGCAGTTGATCGGAATGGACAGTGTCTTGAAAGGAGGATATAAAACATTATCAAAAGCAAAACAAAGAAAATGGAATGTAGGCGAAATAATTCGGGTGATACTAAGGGAATTAGATTAGGAAATGAGACACTTCAAGTAGTAAAGGAGTTTTGCTATTTGGGGAGCAAAATAACTGATGACGGTCGAAGTAGAGAGGATACAAAATGTAGACTGGCAATGGCAAGGAAAGCGTTTCTTAAGAAGAGAAATTTGTTAACATCGAGTATAGATTTAAGTGTCAGGAAGTCGTTTCTGAAAGTATTTGTATGGAGTGTAGCGATGTATGGAAGTGAAACGTGGATGATATATAGCTTAGACGTGAAGAGAATAGAAGCTTTCGAAATGTGGTGCTACAGAAGAATGCTGAAGATTAGATGGGTAGATCACATAACTAATGAGGAAGTATTGAGTAGAATTGGGGAGAAGAGGAGCTTGTGGTACACCTTGACTAGGATAAGGGATCGGTTGGTAAGACATGTTGAGGGATCACCAATTTAGTATTGGAGGTCTGCGTGGAGGGTAAAAATCGTAGAGGGAGACCAAGAGATGAATACACTAAACAGTTTCAGAAATTCAGAAGCATGTAGGTTGCGGTAGGTACTATGACATGTAGGAGCTTGCACAGGATAGAATAGCATGGAGAGCTGCATCAAACCAGTCTCAGGACGGAAGACCACAACGACAACAACAACAAAGTTAAAGTAAAGATGTAAATACATTTCCGTTCTTTTTCTGGAGATGCTCGCTATGTTGGCATCAGTAATTGGAAAGTCTAACACAGCAAATATAGGCGTTTAGTAAAAATTTCACCATTTACGTGATAGCACAAAATGAAGTGGGCGTTAACTTTTCTTCTCGCTGATGTCATATTCTTCTTTTGCAGGTTGTCTACATCGTTGATCTCGCTTCTTGCAGGAGGAGCAGATCTTTGCTTTCATGTATGTACGGTAAAATACAATACTGAAGCTGAATCTGAGACATCATTTCTATTTTTTAATGTTTGTCTATCCATTGACTTCACATTACTCGAAACACTTCGCGCAATTGGAAGAAAATATTTACAAAAATCACTATTCAATACTGCTCAACATGCGTGCATCCATCTCGGTACCTCTTAACTGTAGAATACTGGAGTCCAGCAAACTACGCAATTACACAACTGCAGCTGACTTTACTACACACACAAATCAACAAGTGCAGATATACATAAAATTGTAGTTCAGGGACTATAAAATACATCGACCTTTCATGTTACAAAAATGTATGTCATTATCGATATGGTCGAAAATATTTCCGAAAAGATAGGAATATATTCAACGTTTCATGAAATCAAAGATCATAGGAAGCAACATGTCCAAAAGAACAGACACCACGCACTAATATCATTGATTCGCCACGATGAGCAATAAATCCATTATTCATTATCGGCACACATTTAGTTTGATCTCCTGATGGAATCTAAAATTAGTGACCATAGAGGATATAGCCGGGGACTACGATTATGTGGCGCTAGGTGGGAAATTTAGTCGCCTGGGAAACTTGGCGAAATGGTCTGCGCATTTGAGATAAGCACGCGCCCGGATGGCGCAGTGGTTAACGCAGTTTCCGTGTAAGCAGGAGATCTCGGGTTCGTGCTCCGTTCCGGGACAGATTTTAACTGGTCGCCGCTAAATCCGTGTAAAGTCCCGCTGTAACTGAGATTATAATTTCCTTTTATTTCCTTTCCCCCCTCTCTACCTTCAATTTAAGTAATACGTGTTATATTAATGATGTATCAAGAGAGTACATACTGAAGGATTTGATGTATCGTACTCTACAATACTTCGCGGAAAACGAGTGTGCTGCGCAGTTCCACTGCGACGCCTACAACTTATGCTTCGCTGTGAGGCCGTTCTGCCTTGCAGCGCCGCAGCAATCTGGAGAGAACAGGCGCGCCAGCTGCCGGGTTTTCGGGTGCTGCAGAATCTGGTCCTCGGGGAATCCCCGAGCCGTACATGCCGCGCACCTGAAGATGTCGCGCCGTGTCACGCGGGGAAACGGGTTGACGCTTCCCTGCGCTGCGACAGACAGCTGGGGATTTAGAGAGACGTGCGAATGGATTTCCTCCGAGGCAGGCGAGCCGTGTCACAGCAGAAGAGACGACGGAGCAGCAGCAGCAGCAGAGACACGGGCTGCGCGCGGAGCAGGTGGTCTGGAAGGGGGAACCGGCAGGAGATGCGGAGCACGGCCGTCGCCACCTACCTGCATTCTGCGAGCTGCCTCACACCTCAAAAAACCGAAATTACGTTTTGGAATTGTCATTTAACTTCACTTTTAAAATTAAAATGATATACTCTTAAGTTATATTCATGACCAGTAATCCCCCAAATTCCCCCCTCGATTCCCTAAGTGGAGGTGGGACGTCAAACGGGTCGACTCGGAGCGGGAGAGGCACCACAGGACATTTTATTTTCTACTGTCTATACATCTACAAATAAATTCATAAAACTTTGCCACCATGACCAGGAAGGATTCAGGATTCACACTCATAGCGGTGGAAGTGCAAAAACATGACAAATTGTTTTTAGACATGAAATTTCATAATTTTTTCACTTACTCTTGGCTGAATTTGTTGCTATAGGTACATATTTGTTCACAAGTAAGAGAGATTCTTTGATGAATTTTGCACAGCATACAAACCACACTTACAGGTGTATAAAACTCTAGAATTTTCCAAATCTATGAAAAACTGTGGTAAAAATTGAGATAATTACCGACAAAATTTGATTTTTTTCTAAACATGAAGTTTAAAACGTATTGTCTCATTCATTTTTTTTCATAAATTAAATAGATTGTAGAGTTTCAGACACCTGTGGGTATGGTTTGTGTGCTGTGCAAAATTCATAGGGCTCTCTTACTTGTGAAGGAAAGTGTACCCATAGCAACAAATATAGCCAATAGTAAGTGACAAAAATGATGATATCTTATATGTAAAAAAAATAATTTTCTTATGTTTTTGAACTTCCGCTGCTAGGAGTGTGAATCCTGAACCCTTCCTGGTCATGCTGACAAAGTTTAATGAATTTCGTTGTAAAAGTATAGATAGTGGAAATGAAAATGACCTGTGGTGCCAATCCTGCTCCAAGTCGGTCAGTTTGACGTCATACCCCTGTTAAAGAATCAGACTCCTATGCGTAAAACAACAAGTTTATCATGGTTCAAAAAATGGTTCAAATTGCTCTGAGCACTATCGGACTTAAGATCTGTGGTCATCAGTCCCCTAGAACTTAGAACTACTTAAACCTAACATAAGTACATCACACACATAAATGCCCGAAGCAGGATTCAAACCTACGACCCTAGTGGTCTCGGAATTCCAGACTGTAGCGCCTACAACCGCTCTGCCAAAACGGCAGGCGACGCCCTTATCCAGATGGTGCAAACTCTGAAGATGGCTTGCAATTGAAATGCCTAAACCGGTCAAAAGTTTACATCGGCTGCGATCAAGACTTCTTTTAAATAATTTTATCACTGTGTTAAACTGTGATCATAAGATTACACCTCTTAATGAGAAGATTATATAAGCATTTTAAGGTGTTTATATTCTGTCATTAACTATGCGCGATACTGAAAATAGAATTGTTGTTGCCTCTGATGATAGGCAACCTTCTACTGGTAACGCGTTCCGGTTAAGTCCCTTACTAATACACTGATAAACCAAAACATTATGACCATCTGCTTACAACCTTGTTTGTCCGTCTTAGGAATGCAACAGGGTTCAAATGGCTCTGAGCACTATGGGACTCAACTGCTGCTGACATTAGTCCCCTAGAACTTAGAACTACTTAAACCTAACTAACCTAATGACATCACACACATCCAAGCCCGAGGCAGGATTCGAACCTGCGACCGTAGCAGTCCCGCGGTTCCGGACTGAGCGCCTGAACCGCTAGACCACCGCGGCCGGCAAGGTTGTCATGCATCTCAATGTTTATGTCGTAGTATCTCCTGAACTGTGAGTTCTACAACGATATGATTTCGCAGGTACATTCAGTGTTATAGGTAGATACTGTCTGCAAAACGTATTGCGAATATAGTTACCAACAGAGAACAACGTGCCTGATGCTGCAATTTTACTGCACGATCAGCGAAATTGCAATAAGTGATAAAGATTTCTTCTCTGGGTTATTTTGAGGAGGGTGTGTGGGAAAAAGTTTCGACAACGTCTGAAATTACGTGTAAAGTGTGTTGAAAATTGCTAAGTGCTCTCGTTGTCGAATACTGCACGAATATAGTGGGGCTAACTTATGCACCATGTGTTACTCTGTAAGACATACATACGATGTCTAAATTTAAGATTTCTGCTACTGTGTTAAGCTTTTGACATAAGAGTATATCAATTTATGACAACATTATAAGTGTTTACATTTGGTCAAAAATTGTCAGAAGTGCTGGTAATCAATCCCCCCCCCCCCCCCTACCCTCCAAGCCATTAGATAGCCAGTCGCGAAACTCCATAGCCATTCAGTAACAAAAATGACAGCATAATAATTTTTTTAATTTGGTCAGTAACTACGAATTGCTGGTAATAATTCCAACTGTGCATCATCATACCCATTTAGTAACATAGATGAATTTTCGACGTATCTGAAACAGAAAAAAATATATATATTATTATTCGCGTATGGTCCCAATACGATCACGCGAAGTACAATCCATCAATGTCACATTTTATGGTTTCCCTTCTTTGTGTCCAAATTTCTTTAAGAATGAACTCTCTTTCTTTCATCAGACCATGATGTTCCAGTCTGCAGTCTGTTTTATAACTTCCCTCTGACGAGCAGTCCAATCAAATTCCTTTTGTCCGAATGTTTTTCTATTTGTTACATATCCCTAAGTTAAATCGGCTACTTTAAGATCCTCCTAATCTGTAGTGATCTATTTAATGAACTCGCATTTGGCCTTACTTCTGTTTCCGTGGAATTGTACTATTTGCTTTGTCAACCCGTCATTGTTTGAATGTGCCCATAAAATTTGAGTCTTCGTTTTCTCATGTCACCATTTATGTCCGTATATTCTTCCATTTCTTTATTACTTCTCAGCCTATAAGTTTCTCCATCATTATTTTGGGGTCTAATATTTTTCTAATAATCTTTATTTCTTTTGACATCTTTCAGTATCCCTCTTTCTGTTTGAAATTATAGTTAATTCTCATAAAGACATTCAGGTTTGATTACAGTGGTGTAATTCCTTACTTTACCGAATTTAGAAAGTGATTTTTTACTATAAATATTTTGTTTTAATCTTAATGATGTTGCTATTTTTTGACACCGGTTTTCGTTTGCTGCTTTTTCCAGACCGTTTTCATGTATGTTTTCCCCAAGTATTTAAAAGTAGAATCCCTTTTTATTTTTCCTTATTCCATGTTCAAAAACTTTGGTGCTTGTGTCTTGCATGAAACGTATTCCATTTTTCACATGATATTTGTAGTCCTACACTTTGCGCAACAAAGAATTTCGATTTGTTTTTGAGTTGTGGTATTGTCCCTGGTCAAAATTGCCAGATCATCTGCAAAGGCGAGGCAATATACTCTACATTACTTGTACTTAATTTGATTGTCTGATCTGTATTTTGAATCGACCTTTGCTCAGCATAAAAAATATAGATCAATTTTCAACGCATATGTAAAATCAAATTTTGTAGAGAGAAGGATTATAGGAAGCGAGAAAGTAATTTACTTTTTTTTCCTTTTTTCCTACACAAACTCGTATTTGCGGACCTTGCGCTAGTTTTCAGCACCTAGCATGACAAGAAGATGAAACATACGGATAGCGCTAATTCATGTTGCTGTTTTTGTCTTCAGTTCTAACCCTGGTTACATACACCTATTAACTTAGTCTATCCTGTGCAAGTCTCTGCATCTCTCTAATTCTATTGACTATGCAGCCATTTGAAACTGATCTGTGGATTCTAGTCTTGGTCATCGTCTGTTGCTTACCTCAAATTTAGTTCAGTACATTTTCATTTGTTGAGCGATCAACCCATCTAATCTCTAGAATTTTTCTGTTGCACCATACTTCAAAACTCTCCATTCCATTCTTGTATGAACAATTCATCTTAACCATTTCAATTACATGCAAGGCCACAGTCCTGGCAAATAGCTTCAAAAATGAATATCTAGTACTTAAATTTATATAATATGTTAACAAATTTATCTTTTTCAGAAATATTTTTATTGCTGTTGGTTGTCTGCATTTCGTGTCCTCTCTGCTTTCGGCATTGTAAATTGCTGTGCTGCCGGAAGTGGAAAGCTCATTTGATACTTTTAGCACCTGTTTGCATCGCCTGATTTAATGTGAATACATTGCATTTCCCTTTGTCCTCTTTTTTTATATTAATCGTATAACACGTTTTCATGATACTACTCGTTCCGTTCAACTTATCTTCCAAGTCATTTGCCGTCCTTCACATCATTACGGCTAGAGGTTGCAAGGACAAGTTGGCGCACTTCTCGATTTATTCCAGCTTATATTTTCTTTCCATTCACATTTTTATGAGGAAACATTGGTTCAATACGTTTACGATTACGGCTCCACACTGCTCACCAAGAAGTATTTAGTACAGGTATATCACTTATGCCAACACACCACACCCACTGGGAAAGTTGTCCCAGCAGTTGAGGGAAGTTAGCCGATGCGATTTTATCATTTAATTTAGTTGCAACATTATTTATTTAATTGGAAATATGTTGACTTTTATACTCACAGTTCGTTTTAACGCAAATTCATACAACTTCATGATGAAAACTACACTTAGTCTTGTCATTGTTATAATAACATGTTTAATAGAAAATTATGCCTGCAATTCTCGTCAGCCTTCGTCTGACTACCCGTTAACTCCTTCAGTTTTTTCGTTGAACAACTTATGTAAAAAGCAACAAACTCCTCCCCCTCTCTGCTGGGTCCAATAATAATAATTTTGCATAATTATTAACTAAAACGGTTTAGTTACCAAGTTGTGGACGATTCATATTCCGAACTAGCATTTTAATCTAAGCCCACAAGCTGAAAATAAAACATTACTGTTTTCTGTTAAAACTGTCTATAGCACACAGCACATATATTCGGTAGAAAAAGTTTTTCCAGTGGTTTAAAAGCCCTTCGATCGTAGTCAGAACTGACTGAAAGAAGGAACAGCTCATTTTTACTACACAGCATTTTCCTGGTCTGTGTTGGTTTACAGAGGAAAGTTGTACATTGTTGTTGAAGCAATATGTAGTCTATCGCAATGAAAATGTTGATTAGACTATTGTGTAAAAAATTTTAAATAGAGCAATCAAGAACTTTCGAAAATGTTTGCAAACAGTGTGTCCTCTTCATATATTATTATGTATCGGTTTTTTGTGGTGTATTTTTTCAGGTGTTTTTAAGAAATTCGACTTTTTTAAGAAATTAATGTCTGGGCACTAGCCATCATATAGTCTTAACTGTGAAGAAAAATAAATGGTTACATGTTTTGTGAAGTGATAAAAGTATTAACAAAATTAATTACAGAAATCTTTAAAGTGTCTTTCAATGATACTCTAAATCATGTGCAGTAGATGAGACTGCCTAGTCTACATAGTCCATGGGACAAATATGCTCAAGCACTGTTAGAAATTCTAAGATTCTAAATTAAACAATGAACTTTAAATTCTCAAATGGCACCTCATTTATTTTAATGTCGAGCATAATTCAGAAGTGTGTCACATGTTTCTGTGACCTATTTTATTTCTTATTTTTAAACAAATTATTTCACAAAACATTTGCCAATTGATTTCAATTTTTTAAATTTCAAGTTTTCTTCAGCTAACATGAAATACTCGTATATTATATTTCAATATCGATAGGTGTTCAGTTATTATTAAAAATATATAGTTCATGAAATATTTCAGTTTCTCTCAAATCACTAATTAATTTTTTTAGTTAACTTGGTTACTAACAAGCACTTTAATCGTTTTATGCGAAATTAGACCTTACAGTGGGCAGTTTGATATCCCAGTACCGCTATTAAAATTCGGACGTAAATCCATTGTGGAACATTCTTTCCGCACTGCTGAGACATTTGACCAAAAATAGATGAGGACTAGTTTGTAATCCCCTGCATGTATGCACACTGCACAGCACTCGAGTGGCAGGTGGCGTGTCGCGGGTTGCCTACGTCCCAGGACGCTGTGCTCTCGACGCGGCTTTGCCTTGCAGATTGGTGCTCCGCCGAGCCACCTCCTTCCTCTGTCGTTAACCATCCACCCACTTCATCCTCATCCCCCCTTCCACCACCACTCCACTCCCCACACCACACCCCTACCCCAGCTTTTGTCTGCTGCCTCTCACAGCCTCGTTCCTTTCAGCACGCCTGTTTTTCACTGCACAGCAGCCAAACAGCTGAAGCGGATTATGATGCAAGTAAGAATACGCTTTGTAGTCCCTTGTCTGGATAACGTGCATAGTAACAAACGAGCCACACTCTCTTTGTCTTTTCCCCACTTTACGTCTCCCACAGCATACATAGTTCAAAAAATGTCTAACATTGTTGTCCTATTGGATGATTATGTACTTGACTTGTTTCTTCTTCATTTCTTGGGACCTCTTCAAGTAGCCTGTTTTTTCGAATATATTTCCACGTCTCGATAGCTGTACCTGTTTTGTGCTTGTCTTCTCAACTTCTAATCTAGGTCTGTTACAGCAATGTGTTGCATATCGGCATCTTATAGCTGTGGATAAAGAATTATTCAATTCAGGAACAGCCGGCGTCTGTGGCCGAGAGTTTCTAAGCGCTTCAGTCCGTAACCCCACAGCTGCTCTGGTCGCAAGCTCATGTCCTGCCTCGGACATGGATGTGTATGGTGTCCTTAAGTTAGCTAGGTTTTAGTAGATCTAAATCTATGGGACTGATGACTTCAGATGTTAATCCCATAGTGCTTAGAGCGAGTTGAATTCAGGAACGGATGTCCAATTAACCCTTTCATAAGGGTGTTCCAAACAATTCATTCCTCCACCTATTTTTATAACATCCGCTCATTTTGTACTTTGTTTTAGTGCCTATCCACATGACTCACAATATTTATATCTTTACTTTTTTACATTTATGTAATATATATATAATACCGGAACAAAAGCTCTTGTTGGACAAGTGAAGATGCAACTGGACATGTCTACATCTTCGGAACGATCCCGTTATTAGCGTATTCAATTAAGAAAATCAGGGGATATCCTGTATCAGGATATCTCTGTTGATGCATCATGGATACGGGACTGCTACCCATCAAATATTTATGTGAAAGATCGGCAAATAGCCGTACGTTTGCAGAGGTTATTTCATTTAGACAACCAGTTTCGGCATCTCATTACTGCTATCTTCAGTTCCCAGCAACGTGAGTATATATGTAGTGTTTAACAAGGTATAACGCAAGTGAAGTTACTAAAATGTAACGTAATTAGTGAAGTCCTTGAGACCTACAAAATGCAATTAGCAGCGTTAAGACAAGTACCGGTGGACATACAGCACAAAATAGCAGAATAAGTACACATAGTGGTTAACACTTACATAAGAGAATTATGACAGTACACGTCAAACATTAAAACAAACAAAAAATTAACAATGTACAATATCAGAAGCACAAATGGATAATGCCTGTCGGGTCTACGGCAATGTCAATCACGGTCCTCCCGGATGCACGTCCAGTGTGCGAACAAATTACCGAGATCCCTTTGTAAATAAGTGAATACATAGTTACTCGCTTTCTTCATCTAATGCACAACCCAACATTCAAGCTCAATAAAATACTCTTCAGAATGCTCAAACAAGCATACACATTCAATAATGAGAGAACACTTAAAAACACAACAGAATTCACACAATATGCCAAAATCATACTAGTACCTGATGGAGCCACACTTGCCTCATTTGACACACAAAATCTTTACTCATCTGTGCCAATAGATCCCACACTACAAATAATCAATGCCAACCTACATAAACATATTAAAATCCCTTCAACGCATATTAAAGAACTATTGGACCTGTTTGAATTCACACTTCCACACAACTATTTTAAATTTAACAATAAAATCTACAAACAAACTGATGGTCTGGCAATGGGCTCAAATCTTTCCAGATTTCTAGCAGAAATATTTATAAGTAACCTAGAAGACAAAATCCTGAATTCCAATCATTACCTCCTTAAAATTATCATCTACAACTACAGATATATAGATGATACTATAATTTTAATCTAAGGCACTAAAGATGACATCAGTGAGTTGAATCGGTTTTTCAACTCCCATGAAAGTATAAAATTCAGTTGAACACCAAAAAGATGACACTATAAATTTCCTAGACCTTATCAGTACAATAAAGAATACCAGACATCAGTTTGAAATTTATCGGAAGCCTACCACAACACATACTACAAACCACAACTCCTCTTGCCACCCCACAGCACACAAAATGGCAGCATTCCGGTACATGATTAATAGAGCTATCCAGCTACCACTATCATAAGATAAATGTGGTCAAGAAATTGAAATAATAAAACAAACAGCTATTGAAAATGGCTATAACAGCTCCATAGTAGACACCCTAAAACACTCAATAATGGCAAAGCAATCACAACACAAAAAACAAAAAGAAAATCTTGCATACCATCCCCCTTCTGGGTAACATTTCATATTAGATTGCCAATGTCTTCAAACG